>NW_003805463.1:721991-870495 GCF_000255335.2 Galendromus occidentalis
GGCCCCCCCCCCCCTTGGGTACGCCACTGCACGTAGAGTTCTACGGCTACGTGTGTCGGCAGGCCATGTCTTGAACGAGCGATTGGACCCGAGGAGGTATCGAAACCGACGATGCTAGCGGATTCCTGCTCGTTTAGAGGGTCGTCAGGTTCGGAAGTTTCGAAATTCATTGAGCTCGACCACAGAGTCGATGGGAGCAAACTCGAAGCACGCGGGTGCGGAACCAGTCGAGGAACTCCGCTTGTCGGAATCCGGTCATGATCATTTTGGCGGGATGGGGTGCCCCACTGTGTTTTTTTCGAGCTCTCTCCCAAGACTTTCCGAGACGTTCCGAGTTCACGCTCGACATCGCTCCCTGGGTATGAGAGAGTACTATGACTCTCTGAAGGCTCTTAGAGATTGTTGCGCTCTGCGTCACATGAAGAGAATCCGAGCTCCGGTGCTGGTACACGAAGTTCAAAGGTGAAATCGTGTAGTGAAAACTCATCGGGCATACCGAAAGAGACCCGAGCTCAGGTTCCATGATGAATGTTGAAAGACTAATTGCTCAGTCTCCGGAGTTTGACAAGATTGCTCCCCCGATCTCGCACTCCTTCATATGCTCAGATGCCGCTGAAGGCAGCGGGGGGTCCTCATTATTGATTGAATCTACCTGCACCCACATTTTGATCCAGATATCGGGCCTGATAAAGCACCTAGAGGGTTGAGCATATGGGAGCGTTCGTGATGGACGATAACGATTTGCAGCGCTCCCGTGACAGCAGAGAACTTTTTACTGAAAGCCTATAACAGATCCCTTCTCCGCGCGGAGCTCGCTCTCAATGAGAAAGATGATTGCCCTCCGTCGGACTTCAGGAAGTTCACCGACCTGGAGTGCTTTGTGGAAGGCGGATTCGAGGTCTACAAAGCTGAGAGGATTTCGGATTGTTCGCGATGAAGGTCATGTTCGAGGCCTCAGGACGAATCCCCGTGAAGAGAAGGGTCGAATAGAACGACTGATGGGAGAGAAAAGAATCCTCTTCGCGATAGAAAATGTCTTCATGGTGAAACCCGTGTCTACGTCCATAGACATAGAAAATGTTTGCATGATGATGGAGTTCGCCCCCCGGAAGTCTGTGGACACTGCAAGATAATGATCTCGGAACTTCAGAGGGCGAAATGGAAACAAGCTGCCATCAAGATCGCGCGCTTCGGGGATATTGACCTGCATGAGATCATATTCGGAAATAGGGGAATAATTCCGGAATCGAGGGGAGTTGGGGATACCTCAGTCGCGGGAGATTTTTTCTCCAGCTCAGCTCCGGTTGCACTCGATCCTTTGAGGGCGGATTCCCCTAATCAGGCTCATTCGGAGTTTCACTTGGAATCTTCGCGTGAAGAGCCTGTTGTCACGACGACTCGCATCGAAGCAGGCGCAAGCGTGAGCGGTGACGTTCTCAGGATTGCCCCGGAGAGGGTTGCAAGTCCAACCACAGTCATGCTGCGAAGCTAGCAACGATGATGGTAATGAGGAGCTCAAGTCTCCCGACCTTCTCGGAATTTCGAGCCTTGCAGGCCTGGAATCAAACCGTTCGAGACTTCGCTCTCTATTTCTTTCATGCGATGCCTAACAGAGAAGACGAGAGATATTCGCAGATGCTCATCTGACGATTTATTTATTGGTGTATTTGTATATGGGCTTCTGAAATATCAGCTACGTTGTGTTATCACGGACATTGCAAAGTAGGCTGGATATCTTAAGGAAAAATTACAAACCTTCCAAAGCATCAACATGAGACTCCTCTGTCGAATTCCATCCGTTCCCATTTCATGCTCTCGAGATCCGACTACCGCATTTGCCTTCCCAGCTCCGAAACCTCAAACTGAGTTAGACGCAGTGAACGGAAAGAGTTGGATAATTCGCTATCACCGGCTTTCCTTACTTCGGTATATCTCATTGGCGAGTAGACCCCATGCAAACAGCACGACGACACGATGCTAGTCTCGACCACACGAACCACTTGAAGAACCACACCAGGAGAGCATAATGAATTGGTAATGCGCGCTGAACGAATCCTAGCTCATCGAGTTATATTTTCATCTACCGATATCATCCTTGTAGGCCAAGTACTCTGTCTGTCAGTTTACTCCTGCTCTTCTACGAAGAGCTCACAATGGCTCTGAGTGAGCCGACGGGAACCCATGAGAACTGACGTAGACTCTTTCGAAATCCTAGTTTTTGTCGTCGACGAGAAACGCCGCAGAAGCGTAGCTGACTGAGCTGTCTTGACGACTGGTGACACGGTTGCTTTGGGCATATCTTAGAAACTCGCAATTGAACCTTATGGGACTTTGTTGCAAGGTAGCGATGCTATTGAGCAGGACGCCAATAGGGTGTCTTCCGCAAATTGTGTTCCCCGTGCTCTTCAAATAACTGGCAAAACTTGTTGGGCTGAGGTCTTCGATGAGCTTCATTCCGTCGTGATCCAACTTGCTGATGCTCTCCCAAATGTCGCCTTGGGCTTCGTCGTAGTGCTGATAACGGAATCTGCTCCCCCAATGGCAGAAATCTGAGCTCACCACGAAACACACATCTTCTCTGCCGAGGTATTTCGCTAGGGCTCTTCCGTATATTGCCTCTTTCTCAGTAGATATAGCACCAACCATGATTGGTATGATTGTGAACGGTCCATTGGTTTTCCTCTCCATCACCTGCCATGAGGAATAACGGGGTTAGTCTTGAGTCGAGCCTCTGGAGTGTACGCAAAATTGCACGATTCTCGGATCAAGGAGCGATTCTCTGACGGAGCGTGATAATTACCTTGGCAATGTATGGGAGCTGCATCTCTATCGAATGCTCGTCTTCATCGGTCCCCAAGCTCATCTCTTCGAAGAGACCCGTCTTATAAAGCTCGTCGTAAATTTCTTTATCGATAGTGAGATCCATGAGAGGTGTTTTATACGTTGTCGCCGGGGACAGGGCGCAGCCTTCCAAAAACACATGATGAGATGGTCCCAGAATGAAGATCTTCCGAACTCGATCGGGATCGATCTGCTTGTAAGCGAACGCTGCAGTCGAGCCTGAGTACCTGTACCCAGCATGCGGAGCTATGATTGCCCGTGCGGGAGAATGGGTAGCATTACCAACTAGCTGCAGCCAGCCGTCCAACTGGTTTCGGAGCTCATTCTCTTTCTCCGTGTACCACGACCCTGCATGAGTGGCTGCACGGCTAGTCCGGAACATGTCAGCTGTCCTAGATTTCACAAGCGTCGAAATAGGAGGACTCTGCTCGATCTTGTTCTCCGCTCGCTGAAAGGTACACCGAGCCCACAGCGGAGGTTCCAAGGCTTCGGCCAGCCAGTAGTGAGCGCACCAGGAGAGTTCTAACAGAAGAGGATCTCGCCAGACGAGACGATGATGCGTCTTCTCAGCTGTGGAGCGACCGATGAACGCATTTTTGTAGTATCTCCACTTGGACTGAACAAGCGATCGCGTTTTGGGGTCCCCCGAGCTGCGAGGATATTCCTAATCGTTATTTTTCCTCTGATAATCACATCGGAGTACTGACGACAGTGAATATAGCAGAGCGCGGCGAAGGGAGAGTCCTCGAGATTTGAAACAGCGCGCCGGAAATTTACCCTCTCCGTGTGACGGACCGGTTCTGTGTTGTCAATAATCCTCCTCCACACATATATACCCGAAAATTACCGGATACGCTGGACAAAATTGAATGGGCGAACAATGGATCGTCTTTAAGAGTGACCTAGTCGTGACGGAAAGCGCAGAGTTCTGAAGTCCGTTCGCATTACTTTCTACATGTTTATGACCGGTGCTTAACATGGGACTCCGGGACAATTTGCTATTTATGGTCATTGGACATTTAGTGTGCATCGGACTCGGTAAGTTCTCACGTTGTTACTCTATCGATCTTATTGGGCGCGCATCGATTTGCGATTCGCTGCGTTCGTAGTAGTGGCAGCCCTCCACAGAAGCTCTATGAAGTCGTCGATGTCTCAGAATACCACCCGGAAGAACTCCGCGATTCTCTATGGACGGATATCATGAGGGCTTCAATTTTACAGAATTCTTGTCCTAAATCCGAGATTTTCCATTTGGGAAGCGACTTGGGGTATGAGACTTTCCCCACGCGCATGGTGAATTCATCAAGCTCAAATTGCTTCTCATAGAGAACATTCCCGCTGCTCATCTTGCCGCTCAAGGAATGCTGCGGAGCCGGACATAGTCATCTGACTTACTTAGAGCAAATTCCTCTTTTCTACCGGAAAAGGGCCATGACCTCCCACGCGAATTGTTTGCATCTTTTACAGCATGGTGACTCCCTGAGGATCGATACTGTTGAGTCGAGAGTCTCGAGACAAGGCTCCGGTGGAAACTTTCAATCAGTCACATGCTCTCATCCAGTCAAACTGCTCTCCTTGAATGAGAGAGCCATCTCCGCGAATGGCATGGCGTACGTTGGCAGCCGAGCATAGATGACCCTTCTTGCCGGTCACAGTCCGGAATTCCGGTGGCAGCCAATCCGAAAGTGCGTCAAGTCGATGGTGCAATTCGAGTTTGCAGATAGAGACTCCACTCTCGGTCTATCCCGAGGAGAGATAAGATTCCAGCCAAGAGTCAAGGGTAGGGATTATATTGCGTTGTAGGTCTGCGGATCATCTGAATGGGAAATCTGCGGGGTACGCTCCCTTGACGGGACCTGCACTGGCTTTCACGAGATCAAGTTCATACAGAGCTCTGAAAGTCTCGGAAGCCACGGGGTCCAAAAGAATTAGACGGCCGGCAGCCGAGAGGTGATATCCCTGTTCTATTAATTGCTGCGTTGAGATGTCCCGTCCGAATTTAATATAGAAGGTCAGTCTTTGGACAGCTGGCCCCAATCCCGCCTTCCAAGATCGCTCTTGAGCAGAGGACCGTCTCATGCTCATCCATGGCCCACGAATCTACTATTCTCAGCGCAAACGATCCGAATCATAAACGAAGGGCCGCTCAGGCGAGCCTTCGAATCTCCGATGTTGCAAACAATTCTCTAAGCTGATTTTCATTATGTGGATAGATGGGAGACGAGTTGCCTGCGAGAGGCGAAAATAAAATGCTTTGAAACTCATTTTTTCTTCCAGTCGCTCTGCCAGTACTCCTCTTCTACCTCATCGGTAGACCGTACAAGCGGGGTTTCTTCTGCGATGATGAATCTTTACGTCATCCTTATCACGACAGCACGGTCACGTCATCTGTGCTGTATGCTTATGGATTCACCTTACCGATTTTCACTGTGAGTCGGGGTGCAAGATGTCTGATTTGAGGGTCTCGGTATCATTTAGAGCCTGTTTCCTCTCCTGAGGGTCGCCATCGGACTTGGGTCATTCTAGCCGAGTTACGGGATGATCCCTTGCCTCTGCGCGTGAAGCGAATCCATCCCAGCCTTCAAAGGCTACCAGGGAGATGGCTCAGAAACCTTGCTAAGTGAGGAACTGGAATGGGCACCGCATCTACTTTCAGACAATTAGTCTAAACGGTCTCTCGTGTGAAGACTGCTTCTATCGGTCTCTCAGCACTATACCGTCAAAATGAGCCATATTTCGCTTCGATCTCCATAGCTAGCGTCATCGTAGGGCTTTTTTTGTGAAAATAGGCTCAATTCTACTCCATCGCCCGACGCGGCCACTCTTTAAACCATGTGTCATCGATACTCCATGACTGTCGGTTCGATCCTCTGGAAAGCTGGACGGACGGGATTTTTTTCAAATCAACTTTCGTGTTTCAGATCATCCTCGTCGAGACCATAACTTCGCGCTCGGATGTGACCGGGATTCTACCTCAATTTGACAAACCCTTCCTGACCTATAAGGTTCCGAATCTCGTACAGAGCATTTATCACAATATCTGGCCGTTTCTCATGGGTGCTGCTGTGCAACAGATGGTAACCGATATCGCGAAATACACGATCGGCCGGTGAGTAAGATTTTCGCTCCGGAATAATTTCTGTGCAGTATTTCGGAGCGCGAGCGGCTCTGCTTTTTTCTTTACATGTTGAGACTGATTAGGTACATCGATAGTTATCAGGTTTTTCGATCTCATCCAAGCAAAAAGGGTGTTTTCTACTTTCGTCTGATCCACAGGTTGCGCCCCCATTTCATTGCGGTCTGCAATCCGAAGAACCTCGAGGAGCTCTGTAAAGTCCCGTACAAATACGTCGAGGTCTACGAGTGTGAATCGAAGTACTCTGAGGGCCATCTCAAAGAGGTCCGCTTGTCATTCCCGTCCGGCCATTCGTCTTTCTCGATGTTCTGCATGCTGTGGATTGTGGTGAGTCGGGCACCTGCGGCATCGCGTGAACAGGTCGTCCTTCAAAGTTCGCAGTTGGTGTCAGCCAGAACCATCTTCTAACAAGAAAATCATTTCTCGGGTTCCACCTAGCTCTACCTCCAGAAGCGCCTCACTTGTCCGTGCGTGAACGTGCAAGCTGTGAAACTGCTTCTCCAGTCCGGCTTCTTCTACATAACTTGGTACACGTCGATGAGCAGAATATCGGACTACAAGCACCATTGGAGCGACGTGCTCTCTGGAATGTTGATCGGCGCAGCGATTTGTTTCGCTGTATTCTACAAAGTGGCGCCGATCGCGAACAGAGATTTGTATAGGATGGCCAGGACCTCCGATCAAGGTAACGGGAACCTTCCGATGCCGACGGAAAATATCCCTGTAACCTATCGCAGCTGTGAAGCAGGCGTCTCAGCTTAGTACCTTGCGGTCCGCCTTGACCACCACTTGCTAAATCTTTCCCGTCGGCTCCCGACTCTGTCGCGGATCCTCCCGCAACCCCCGTCTACAGCTCGAATGTCATTCGCTGCGGTGCATGATGGATGTGAAAAAGAAAACCTGCGATGTTCAGGACTCCTTTCTCAGTGAATGGAGTGCAATCCGCCACGTATGGAATGCTCTGGTATTAGCGACGCGGGATAGTTCCCGTGCATGAATACGAAATGTGGTCTTCTAGAATTTTCTTGGTCCCTGGCCTCGGAATCTTCTTGCTTTGAATTTCAAATCCCCCATGAGCGTCGTTCATCAATGTTCTCACTGATGGGACGAGGATCGGTGTTCCGTGTGATCCGCACTATGCCTTATACTCCGAGGAGAAATATGTCTGACCGCCTCCTAGGCTGACAGATCCTCCGAAAATAATCAACGAAGAGACTACCAATAGTTGGCGCAAGTCCTCGGTACGAGCGTTTGCTGCCTGCAAGAAGTCCGACTCACAGCTCACCTATCGAAACTTCTCGAAACCGCTCAGGATTCTGAAATCAATTGGGGCGCGGACCCTCGTCCCGGTCCTAGCATTGGAGTAAAGTGTTCACGTCAATGTCGTAATTCGTGTTCTGTTCATTCGGTCTCTTAGCATGAGTAGATCGAATATAACTGTGCTTTCTGTCATTCCTCGTGATTCTGATCGACCATACGGACGTTCGCCACACGAAATGCTTGATCTTTCTCGGACTCGATCAAGTTTCATCATGACGCTTGTTCGTTTCGCGTTCGGACGTGACAGGAATTTCTAGCACCTATCCATGCGATCATCCTTCGCAGAGGAATGTAAATAGTCATGTCAATCGGACCGACCTCACGGATCTCGATGCTGCAAGCGCTTAGAGATCCGCGGAATCTTTGGTGCAATTCTGAGCGAGAAGTACGTGAAGCGGAACGATTACAAACCAGACGAACAAGATCATATTGCAGATGACGCATCGGAGAATCTCCCTCTGAGTACAACGAAGCAGCCATCCAGGTAGACAGCCTCTTGGAAAACACCCCTCATTCCGATACGCCTATGACCTATGACTAAAATCCGTTGACATCTTGTAAATAATATACAGCCCGAAGGAATAAAATTTTGATGCTTGTTCATCCCATGCCTCCTCGATCGGGCACAGGAAGATGGTTCCTCGCATCGGAATGATTTATCGAGAATCACCAAACTGAACGGCTTCCAAATCAGCAATGTCTGTCCTCTTCATATAACTCCACCTCCTCTGTCCTCCAAATTCATCGCCAAAACGGAGAGGATTAACCAGTTGTTCCCATGGAGAATCTCTAGACATCTCCGTAAAGCCGATGTTCCTGCCATTTTCTCGCTTTACGCCTCTCGTGTCACACCCATATAATTCATTCCAACGCCCCCCCCTTTAAGAATAAAGGAGTTATTATTAGAAAAAAAAAAATAATGGTTGATTTCCTGGGTTAGCATCATTTCTGATGGATAGGGCGGGAACCCCACAGAACGTTCCGGAGGCGATTATAGGATCTCATAGGATCAGGAGGAGTCCATTCTCGAGGTCTCTGACTTTGAACGTCGAAGGCCCTCTTACTCTTCTGGTGTATACAGGATCGATTCCGGCGAAAATTCCCAAAGAGACATTGTCCTCTGGATCTCACGCGGACCTCATCGGCCGCTCACAGCTGCAAGTGGAAACTTTGAGATTGATGAACTGATCTGCAGAGCGACCCGACGAAGGCTCATACTGGGGCCTGAGCTAGAGCTTCCTTGCAGACTTTCATCCCTCAAAACTTGGCGTATTTCCTTCCCCCAGAGAAACACCGCTCCGCTGCTGAGCCGCCCAGGTCTTCTTCACTGTCGGGACAGTCATGGGTCATGAGAGCATGCTATAGCTAAAGAACGGCTAGGCGCTTCTTCCAAAGCGGAGAGAAGCTTTCTTGGGTTTATGGTTCTATGAGGAGGTCATGCCATTCCCGACCTATATCCTCCGAAAAACTCCGTCGAAAGAGCGATGCGCGGGAGCTTTGTCTGATAGAAAAGTCGGATGGAAAATGAATCGGTCCGGGTGATTTTTTTTATTATAGCTCGGACTTGTTCGAAATGATCAATGATTTTCTGTTACCACTTGTTCTCGGAGCAGTATGAGGGGATCAATGTCGGTGAGCAATCATCATAATCAGTACTTAGAATAGAGTTCAACCAGATGATTAATTCTAGAAGGCAAACTTGGTTCGAATGTCTTCGAGCTTCTTCGCGACCTCATGCGGAAGCCGTTCCAATTCATCGGCGATCTGTTTCTGCTTGTTGGCATCGAGTGAGTTATATTGCTCACATAGATCGCCATCGATTACGGCCTGGAACGACAGAGCACTGGTCAAGGTTGAATCATGGGGTATATTTGTATGATTACTGTGCGATCGTTCGTAGTATTCGGACATGCGTAACTCAGCGTAGGGACTCTGAGGTCGAGGCTCACCTTGACGGGGAAATAGTAACTCCTGAACGACAGATGGTCACGTCCACATATGGGCGGATGTTCCGTCCTCATATACATTTCGAGATGTTGGAAAAATTCATGGTCGTCTTTCGATGAGAAAGGTATGAGAGCGCCAACACCACCGGCTATCGTTGTGTACACTATAGCTTCGGGTCCGCCGGGGATCAATGCGGTCTTCTGGAGCGAAACGATCAGCTCACCAACGTGAGTCATGCTCAGAACTTCAGCTTTCTGACCAGCTCCACCCAGCCATCCTCGATCCCACAAGGAGCGAACTCCAGTAGGGTCTTCGTCGACGTCGTCCGACGTGTTCCCTGGCAAACGTAAGATGTAAACGTTGCCGAACTTGTCACCGCCTACGACGGTCCTATAGTCGACCATGCACGCCGCTGTCGTCCAACGAGGCGTGAAGTCGTCCGCGAAAATGATCAGCTGATTCTCGAGCATTCGGTACCTGGAAGGAGAAAATCGATGACCGACGGGACCTTTTTCCAGCGTTGAGCGCCGCGGATCACTCATTTAGACGCATCACTAGCAAACTTCGTCGATCGGCTCAATGATGATCGATTATTATGGAAGGGACGGCACGTACCTGATGAAGAAGAAGCTTTCCTGGACGTCTCCGACAACAATGCGGTTACCGACGGCGTTTATGGTCACGATCAGGTTGGGAATGTGTTTGTTCTCGCATTTTCGGAGCATCTTCTTCTTTCCGAAATCGTATATTCTCAAACAGCGGCCCACTCCGATCAGAACCCGATTGCCGAAGTTACACATGGCTTGGGGAACGTCGTCCATGACTGTTGTGTGGACGAGCTCCAGCTCGGTGCAGTCCTTCACGACCCTATAGGCGTTGATAAAAGAGTTCCGGCATTCCCGTGGACTCAGCTGCAGATCCTTCGAAATGCCAACGAGGAGTATCGGATCTGTGGATTTGTCGAAGTTGACCAAAGCGACACTGACGGCGGCTTCGTTCTGTTCGAGCTGAATTTTGTAGACCGTCGACAGATCCGAAGGATTCAAGATGCGAATCACCGAAGCCCAGTGTTTTTTGCCAGCCCGAGGAGCTCCGAACTGGGATTCGGGCAGGTCTTCGGAGAGGAAAGCAGCCGCCAACTCTGCGGCCATCTCCTGTTCGGCTTCGCCAGCGGCTTCGATCATTTCTTCAGCGACGTGTTGCTTTCGCTTCTCTTTGACCGAGTCTGTATACGCGTTGTGATCCGTTTCGATTACGATTAATTTCTGTGATTTCTTGTCAATCACGAAAGATCTCGGAGTGAACGAGAGAGGTGCGCTGAGTTGATTGAAGACAGCGCCGAGTTTCTCCAGAGCGAGAATTCGGAGTGTGTTCCCGGCGATTGCGACAATGCCTTCAGGACATTGCTCTGAGCAGAATCCTGAAGCGTATTCGAGCGAGTCGTAGGAAAGCGGCGTCAGATGGAACCGATTCTGGAACAAGTACGAGAGCCAGCATCGGGAGGACATTGCGAGGACGGCGTCGGTGCCCTGCATTTTGATTTTGAAGAGTTTCACGCTGCGCGAACCGAGGAATCTGGTGCGTGTGTCGGACATGTCACCGGTGACGGCGTCGAGGACCATTCTCTTCAAGATTCCGTTCTGAAGTCCGATATTCAGATACAACGCCGAGCTTCCTGATCCCTCTTCGTGTCCGGACATGTCAACTGAAATTGAGGGCAAAAAACACGCTTTCAGCTCCACTGGAAAAATCGAGTCGGCGGACGGTCGGGTCCTTGTGTATATTTCGGGAACCGGATTTCAAATACATTCGTTTTCGTTTACTCACCGATAGCCAAGGACTCAGGATTGGACTCCGTCATGCCCTGGACCGAAAGGATTGAGAGGCAGGATTTCGGGTCCAGCGAGATAACGTGCACCGTACCGTCGGAGGAACCAACGGCCAGGAATTTGGTCCTCTGTTCGCCCGCGGGAACCGATCCCAAGGCCATGCAGAGTACGTCGCTGTTCATTTCCTTGCGTTCTGCATACTCGTTCAGCTGACCAGAGGAGTCCATCTCGAAATATATCAGTTCCCCTCCGGTCAAAGCGATGACGACTTGTCGTTGATTTACTGCGCATTTTACAATCAGTTTTTTGCCAGACGTTCTCCATTCATTAACTCTCCGATCCGCTCTGATGTGACGGATGCCTTCAGGATAAATCTGTACGAGAGCATCGTGTCCGATCTGATGACAAGCGAGAGTCGGCGTGGTTCCCAAGAAACCGGAATCCGTGACTTCTTCGACTGTCTCTCCGATACTGAGTACGAGAGTTGCGTTGATGAAGGACACGACGATGTAGGCGTCGTACTCGTCTGAAAAGCGGAACGAATTATGACGCCGCGTCGGGAGCCGCTCAGTGGACGCCGATTTAATATTGAGAAGCCAAATGACGATAATGAATTGGAGGACACTCACCGTCCGCTCTCTTCTTGACCGTCCACACGGCACTTGGGTTGCCAGGCAGCTCCGAAACGGCCATTTCGCTCACTTCGAGACCGTGACGTAGGACACGCATTGTAGAGCGGGGGCCGCGACCGCAAGCTGCGTAGAGCTGGGGTGTATCTTCATTCGTCAGATCTGCCACTCTGGCCGTCATGATAGGAGACAACGAGTCCATTTCGTCAACCAAGACCAAGTTTTTGAGTTCTCGAGGGAGGAAGAAAAATGTGTCGCCCTCTTCCAAGGGGAATATGGATGAAAACTCCGGCTCGTCGGTGTTGTCACCGAGATGTGCGATCTGATAGAGCGAATGATTACCGAACTCGGAAGCCACAAACAGGAATCCCGACTTCAAGACATGCATCGTCTGAGCGACTGGCAGCGAATCAAAATACTTCAGTTTGATTTCGGTCACGGCATCGTCGTCGAATTCCAAAGTGATCTTGAATATGTCCCCCTGTTCGGTCTGAGCCAGGAAGAAGAACATCGACTTCGTTTTGTGCTGCGTCGAACAGACGAAAAGCATGCCCCGATCGGGGTCGTCGAGATCGTTCCTGCGTCGGGGTATCGGACACCGGATGTCGGCTTGGTCGCCGAGATTTTTGTACGTGATGAAGTTTTCTGAGCACACAAGCACTCCAGAAGGCCCGTCCACGCCTCCGGGCACCGCGATGAGGAAATTACTCGGCTCCTCCAAAGGTTCGGAATACTTCCTGACCACGTGATTCAGACCGAGATCGAGCTCGTAGAAAGTTAGGCTCTGCTGAGCTTTCTTGGCGGCTTCGCCGGTATGATCGTTGTCGGCTTCTTCGTAGTCCAACTCGATGCATGCGAACACCGGGTTTTCGAATCCCACGTCGACACCGACCATGTGGTACACCAGAGTGTTGCTCTTATGCGCCTCTAGGGGCGAGGAGATCGTGAGTCGAGCGTTCGAATCCCTATTGAGGATGTACACAAGCTTCTGTTTTTCGACAGCACCGATCATGACGGCTCGACCTTTCGGATCGACGGCCAAATATTGTCCGGGCACGATGCGTCGACAGCCGGATTTGCCGAAGGTTTCCATATGTATCTTTTCCAGCACATTCTTCGCGGGGTTGAACTCAAGGATACAGATACGACCGGAATCCGAGCCTGTAACGAGATTGTAACGATAGAGCGACCTTCCCCGGAAGTGAATCCCACGGTCCTAAGAGGCTCAATCGTTCGTCGAGATTTTTGCGGTAAAACTCACCAACGATCAAGTAGTCCTTGCTGCCCCCGGTCAGACGGAAACTCATCAGGCTTCGTATCACGCCGAAGACGTCTGTCGCGTAGACGGTGTGTACTTTTCCAGTGTTCGAATCCGGCTTGAGGATCTCGAGGATTTTTCCTTTGGCAACAGCGATCTCTTGCTGCTTGTGTCCGGAGAAATTCCCGTGACAGGACGCAGTGATGGCTGTCGCATGTTGCAGAGTGAGATTGTACAGATGCATTCTGTGACCGGAGCGAAGTGTCTGATGGGATGGCCGGCGATAAGCAGCTGTAACGAATGAACTCCGGAGATGTTTGACATCTGCATAGACCGAGACACGGCCTCCAGCCTCGAGTTGGGTAACATGCTCACGCCGTGGCTTACCCTATCAAACACTTACCCGAGGTTCCCGAAGCGCTCCCCCGATCGGTCGATAGTTCGCAAGCTTATCCGGCGAGATTGGGCTCGAACTCCAACAGCTTCACGCAAATTGGCTCATCGGCGCGCTCGAGCTGTCGTGTTTTGATCACAACACAGAGCGACCGCCGCTAGACTTTGAATTTCCCCGCGCTTATTCATAGGAAGACCTCCGGCCGCCGGCATCGGGGTGGAGGCGACCCAAGTCTTGCGAGAATCTCCGCGGAAGCCCACCCTCTAGGAGAGGTCGTCCTCGAGCGGTACATCGCTGGATTCAGTGGAGTTTTTCCGGAATGTGAAGTCGGTCATCGAAAAAAAAGGGGAGAGTCGTCAGCCGACGAGCCGACAACAGATACTTTCGAAACACAGCACATGATGTGGCCTCACTTGGAGGTCTTTTGGGGCAAATCCATCGGGGGCTCCAGCTGCCGATGGCCTTGAGCACCGAGATGGAACTGGCTCCGAATATGGCCACTCCAACAACGAGACGGAAGAAGGGTTCGAACTTGAAGGACTAAAAATTTCAATCTCGAAACTTCCTTGAAATGAAGTTTTATTCGTTGAATGAGATCAGAGTTCTATTGACTGTAAGTTTGCGGTACTTCGGACTTCGGGATGGAGATGTCTTCTCCACTGATCTTGCGAAGCCTGCGTTTCCTGATCTATCCTGCTGAGCATCGGCTGAATACGAGAAATCGCTGATATTTTACGAAGGAAATTGAGCTCGGTATCGGATCGAGCAGCCGCATGAAGATCGACCTTGAACCGCCAGCCGATACAAGATTTTGACAGGAAGTATTGGTACGACTCAATGTAGTGCCTCATAGGTCTCATGGATTCGCCCATGAGACACGATAGATTTTCTTGTGCTGGAGAGAGTTGTCGACCTCTGAGTTATGTAGATTCGGGAGCTCAGGAGCTTCATCGAAGAGAAAAGCGGCACACTTGATTGCCCCTTTTCTTCCGACGGAGCTCTTGATCTCCGGATGCTGTACCTTTCAGTGAGGCAGGTTCACTCATCTCCTCCGATAGTCCGCCTGCGGCGACCGAAAGCACTCGTGTACAACATCCCCCCCCTCCGATGTAACACCGACTGAACGATGACTATGACTGGAGGAGGGAGACATGTTGTTCCGGCTATCTGGCCCATGGTGCGCAGCTCGTCAACAACATGATGCAATGCCGCCGTGTACACGGCGACACGCCGAATAACACAGGGGGATGACTGGCAAGAACGGAGACCAGAAATCAGAGATCGATCTCGGGGATATTCGGCTCGATAGAGACGAGAGATCTTCGGATCTGACGGAATCGTCACAACAACGTGGATCGCCTAACATGTGCATCATGATTTCAAAAATCAGGAACGATGTCATCAGCGGACCAAGGGGTTTTTCAGGAATCGCCTTCTGAGCCGATTTCCGTTTTCGCGTTCCCCAGAGATCTCTGCGGGAGCGGTCGCCATGCCCGCATAGCAGGTCACGGAGACTCAGAGTCTCGAGGAGGACTAGGGATTGCCGCCTCGAACAGAGAAACAGCGGAAGCTTTCCGCTCGGCAGTCTCCGACGAGGAGGTCTTTAACGCGCGAATTGTCTCTTTGCAGACAGCCTTCTATCTGCAAATGGAAGTCGTCGTCGATTAATGTGTGTATTTTGGTGAATCAGGGAAATTTTCTCACCGCCATCCTATCGAACCTCCGGAGAACTATCAAGTGTCAGTGCAACGAAAAGTCGAAGAAGTCATCGAATCGCTCTCTGAACTCGACGGTGACTTGAGAGCATTCCACGACGAGCTCACATCCCGGTGACGATATCGGTATTGCCTGTTGTGGTGTTCGCTTTTGTCGTTAGCGGCCCGTACACTGAGCTTGCGTGCGGAGACGAAGCAGGATCCTGCCGGGAAGAGACATGCCGACCTCAACATCAGCGTCAGCGGAATCGTCGGGAAATAATGTCCCGGCGTTCCTCAGTAAATTGTGGCGTCTCGTTGAAGATCCCAAATACGATCAGACTATCTCGTGGAGCGACGTGAGTGAGATATAATACATCTATTCGGTAGGGCCGCTTCCAGCAGGAAGTCCCCGAAGCCTGTCTGATGCTGCATCGAGACCGGTTCTCAACGTTTTCCACGATTGTGCCGATATCTGTACCGTACGAGTGCTCAGGCTCCAAGGGGCGAGAGTTGGATCTTTGATGTCATATCAGGCCATAACTTGCGTATGCCTTTTCACATTAGTGCACGGGGCTTACTCTCCTGAAGCCACGATTGGGTTGAACTTTGGGTCGGAGTAGATGTCTCGTATGGCACACACACCTGCCTCCTCAATATCACATCTCCCACCCGATATACCGAGTCGACCGGCGGAAGGATCTCCTCGAGCAAACGCTCGCTCGAGAGCGCAATGTACAAAACCTTTTCATTGCAATATCCGATCATTGGTCATCAATTTTGCCTGTCGACAGAGTTGGATAATTTTGAGATTGAATCTTCGACGCAATAACTTATTCGATGAATGATGGATTGGATCAAGTTCCCGTCTCACGACAGCTGCAATGACATTACTTTGCTCTTCCGACCGAATTTCCATGATTGATCTCCCAGCTGTGTATCTTTTACGTACAGTGAATACGATTGTCATGCAAAGGGTTTCGTTTATTTTGCAGTCAGGACAGAGCTTCATCATACATGATCAGACCCAGTTTGCGAGAGACGTTCTACCTCTGTACTTTAAGCACAACAATATGGCGTCTTTCATCAGACAGCTCAACATGTGTAAGCAAGACTTCCTATTTCTGCCGCCGTGTTACGACTGTTGATTGTTGATCGCATCTTTCAATGAATGAGATGCATCGTCGGAAGAACGGATGCGGGGCTAATTGAGTGCTCTGTCTCCACAGACGGATTCCGTAAGGTTGTCAACGTCGACAGTGGGGGTCTCAAAGGATACAAGGAGGACATCGAGTTCTATCACAACTCGTTCATTCGCGGACAGGAAGCTGCCCTGGAATATATCAAGCGAAAGGCACCAGGCCATCAGAAGGTGAGAATGCAAGTCACTTCCTCTTTTCCCAACCCGGCACGCCGGAACTCTCCTCATCCAATCGTATCGCTCGCGGAGTCTCATCTGAAGCCTTTCGCAGATTCCGACCACGACAACGGCTGCGATCTCAGCAGTACCTCACGATCAGGAGCTGCGAACCGAACTCGTTCGGGAACTCTTGACTGACGTGAATCAGCTGCAGGTGAGTACGGGCTGCGTTCCCACCTGAAATTCATCCCCTGCTTCGAGAGGGAACGAGGCTCACGAGAACACGCTCTTACAGGGGAAACAAGAGAGGGTTGACACTCAGCTCGATGAAATGAAACGAGAGAACGAAGCCCTCTGGCGTGAAGTGGCTGTCCTGCGACGGAAACATTTGAAGCAGCAGCGAATCGTAGAGAAACTCATTCAGTTCCTCGCCAGACTTGTTCAACAGGCGCGTTCAGGAAACTCAGAACACAACATCTCGATGAAACGGAAGCACTCGCTGATGTTGGACGCAGGCCTGAAACTGCGAAAAACTCTCAAAGGACCCGTAGCTTCGACCAGACCGGTATGTTATTCTCTTCCTTACGTTCTCGCAGAGCATTCGTAGGACATACGTTCCGAGACACGATTCTCTGCGGACGTTCCCCTGAAAATTGACGGAATTTTCTCCGCTAGGCCGTGGAACCTGAGACGCGGATTTCGGCGATCGATAGCGGGCCCATCATCAGCGACATTACCTACGAGCAAGCACTGAACGACCCACGAGTCGATGCTGACACCTCCAACGGGGATGGAAATAACGCCCTCTCAATAGCGCGGTCGAATGCGGCGCCTTCACCGTCAGTTGACGGCTTGATCACCTCACCGGCTAGCGCGGCAGATTTGGCGGACGAAGTTGTGCTCTGCGAGAACCTTTTCGATGAGGAGGTCGATCTAGCTCCGTGTGTGGAATCGGCCGTGGCAACGTCTCGGGGCAGTTCCTTCCAGTTACCAAACTCTCATCTCCGGACGCCTGAGGAACAGGACGCTCAAGATTTCGATAAGTTCGACTTCGAGCAGACGTTGAATACCCCCCAACACGACTGGGACGATCAGAACCCGATTCCGGGAACGAGCTCAAAGCAAACCTCGGGACAGCTGATGACGTCGACGACTGCTGATCCGGGGCTGCAGGTTGCTCTGAAAAATTCGAACAACACTGTCCTCAAAGCTGAAGTCGGCAAGAACACGTGAGTACCGGGCTTGGGTTCTGGAAGTTGGAAACCAGTCCGCACTTTTCTATCGACACTCCGAGAGGGCTTCAATTCGATTTCCATCTCCGAACGTTCCTCCAGTTTGCCATCTCGTCATGACGTTTCTACAATCTGGAAGGTCACGAGCACCGTTCTTGAGTTTCTCCTCAAGCGGGTGTCCATGTGCTAAATTTGCAGCTCTCGCCTAAACTTGGTCTCTTTCGCGACCTCGTGATCGCTTCGTGTGATTCTGACACTTTCAGTTTTTATAAGACTTGCACTCTTGTGAACTGAATTTTCGGCCATGTTTCAATGGAGATCACTAGAACTCAGTCTATCAGCAGACCGATAACGTTCTCATCCGGTTTCTCGGGATCCGCGGCGAATAGGGACACTCTCGAAGGGTCACAATCCGGTTCCGGCGATATTACACCTTCGTCCCAGCATGCAAAGTAAGCATCACTCCCTGTCTCGAAAGGTCGATTCATCCGATGAGAATCTTAAGCCTATGATAATGACCTACCCCTCTCGGAGCCGCCCTCCCTCGCGCATCTCAACGGACACGTTCTGAAATGGTCAATCCGAATTATGGTCTTGCGGGAAAGAAGAGTATAACGGTCTCTTCTCGTGCCCCTCGAAGAATCCGCGGATTCGATATTCTCCATCTCGCTGTCAGGTTTCTGAGGATCATATTCGCCTCAGCGCTCATTGATTTGGCGCCTCGAATCCACAAATATTTCCCCCGATCGTCGAATGCCAGAGAATTCTGGCGGAATATCTCTCGTCTCGCTCGAAGGAGCTGCTTTCGAGGATCTTCCCATATCACTGTGCTTTCTCGCTGGGCGTATGCGGGCTCGACGCGATCAACAAAACCAGGAGCGGCCGCTTGCCCCGACCTGTCTAGAGCTGTGAGCGACCTCACAGGTACCTGACTTCGACCCACCTGGGTCTGAACAGGAGCAACGCAAAGACGTCGAACCGTAGCTCGACATGAATCGTCCAGAGCTGCGATCGACTGTCGAGGGATTTCGCCACACTACTGCAGAAAAACTGCGTTTCCTGCTGAGCTACTAGGATGGAGCGGAGCGGATAAACGATTCCGTCATGATGCTGACGCTTGAATGTCGGTCGCTCGTAATGGGCTCCTCTACTGATTTGCATATGCAGTAATTCTTCAGACGATCTTCGATTCGCACCGGGGCTGTACCGAGCGATCTCTCATGCGAGACTTGAATAGCGGTGGGGCGTGAGATTCTAGAACGGGGAAGGCTCTGCTTCTCTCTTGCTCGCAGCAAGGATACAGATTGGCTCGAAAAGCGCGAGATATAATAATTCCGGGTTGGTCCTCGAGGGCGTGATTCGAGAAAATTCCTCCTCGAAGTCCGATTCTCTTGCGGAGAGCTCATCGGGGACACATCCCTATGATTCCGGTCTGGAGAGGAACAATCGCTGGGACGGGATCTCGAGAGGCTCATCCCTCCTCCTCGTACAGCCTCGATCGGGATGGTGTAGCTAAGTGATTCTTATCTTGGAATTAGGGATACTCTCAACGATCATCTGGAAGGCGTCGACTCAGAGCTCGACTGGCTCCAGCAGCAGCTGACGGCCGGAGGACTCAGCATCGACAACAACACTCTCTTGAACGTGAGTAGTTCCTCGATTTGATTCCCCCCCCACACAAGGCTTTTTCCCCGATGCCGCGCTGTTTAGAGGCCCGTAGAAACGATGACGATATTTTTTATTCTCAGATCTTCGATACCGATACGAACTTGAATCCCGACTTCTGTCTGGAGCTGTGATCGAGTCGCAATGAGCGCTATGTTCCCCCGGATGTGGGATGCTTATTGAGTTGTTCCCCCGATTGGTGATGAACCGATCCAAGACTTCTTTATCATGCCAACGAACAAACGTTGGAGACTTCATTATCCTCATTGCATAAAATGAACTTCCACACCCTAATTTCATCATTCTGTTTTCCTTGATCACGAATCACGACCCGATATTCGACCCCCTCTTTGACTTCGGATTCGCCTATGGATTGTTTCGACGATGAAGCCATGAAGGATGGCGGCGTGGTCACGCGTCTTGCAAACGTCCACTCATCGGGAGGATGAGCATTCTACCCCCTCGCCTCGGAGCGGTCTGTCTTGACGTCCGATCGATGACTACCCATCCACGAAGTTCGTCTTTGCGTCATTGAATGACTTTGATGTCGTATGGAGCGCTTTATATATCAGAGGCGGAGTCGGGTGCCATGATGAATCGCGTCCTCGATGTAGGTAAAATTTCTCTCCCAGCCGCCGATTTCTCCCGATCGGAATCTATCGCGATGGCCCCCGGCACTCGAGGAGCCGGTACGACAGCGCCAATAGAGCGAAAACCAGTAGGAAAAATCAAATATCATGAGGATAAAACTCGCTCCAGTAAGACATGCTTCATCATCCCCGATTGCCCTTTACTACATTTGTCGTTTTCCCTGTCTGCCGCGAATCATGAGGCGAGTCGCTAGATTAGTAATCGTTGACTCCATAAAAAGAGCTCGTAGTATGTATAATTCGAAGTGTAGCGGAGTGATCTCCACACAGGGAAGGCGATTCAATTCGAGGAGTACTCTCAAGAAGCGCTACACGAAGTTGTTGTTAGTCCCAATAAAGATGTTCAGATTTCCCCGTTGGGGACTCCCGATTGATCGCGGGGATCTGCGCATTCAGATACATACGTTGAAATAAACTCAAGCTGACTTCGTTCATCCAATAAATATATATTTGTACAGCGATGAGAAATGGCGTTTTTTGTTCGGACATTACGAGGAAGCGAGCCCCCAGGCCCCAATACCTGGAAAGACGGTCGCGGAGCCATGATGCGAGAAAGTCTGCGTGAGAACACTCTTCAGAACAGCCATGATTCCATCGGCATGGATTTGATGAGTTCATTCGGAAGACGACTCTAGGCCACGAACTGAGCGAGGAGATGATCTATCCTATCCCGAATTGTGCGAGATTGTGAATCACCCAGACGATGAGCCGTGGCGCTTCTCTATTGTCGGAACCCAATGACTAAATACTACCAGAAGAACACCATCCACTTGTCCAGCCTCCCCCCCATTCCCCACGGAGGTGACGCGACGCCGCTACGTCCGACTGAATTTAGCTCCGATTGTCACAGCATTTATTCTCTGATGGACGATTGCTGCTCATGCTCCTCCTTCGCCTTGCCTTTCTCGGGTGGATGAAGTTAACTCTCTTCTCCGCGGATAGATTCCCGACTCGAATTCTTTCTATTCTCCCCTCTTCCCTCTCGCCATGAGATACCGAAACACACTCCCGCCCTGGCATTGCGTCCATAGTAAGCGGGAGAACATACTTCTCTCCACGTCCGAATGGCTCAGGTCGGGGAAAAGTTGAATTATACTCAATGTCCGCCGCATCGTTTCGAAATAAGAGCCCACAATGAGTTTTCGGATGGGGGAGCAGCCATTCGCGAAAGCGCGCAGCAACAGCTCCAAGGCGGCGAGCGTCCTCGGCCTCTTCCGAGATGAAACGTTGCGGACCATTCAAAACGTAAGTTGGTGTGTGCGAAACAGATGGCGGCGGTATGCAAGTGGTGGAGGTGCAGCCACCGTTCGCTGCTGGGGGCGAGCGGTTGATGTTTTTGTTCCGCGTCAATTGATGATGGGGAACGGGTGCCGAGAAAATGCGCCCCAGGATAGAGTATGCGTCGTCGGCGAGAGCGTCCTCGAGCACATTCCGGACACCTGCTCCGTGTCTAATGTTGCTCCTTCCTTCCGCTTCGATTTCTCTCCAAACTTTCGGGAACCCTGTGGCTCTTAAGTGTCAATTTGTGCTGTCAGCGGCAAAAGAGCGGGAACCGCCAGGACCTCCTGCCCATCGTGTTTGATTTGGCTATAAATTCGATAAAAAGGATGAAACCCCATTCGTGAGTTCATCTTATTCCATGCAGTTTCTGGTGCTCACAGAGGCTACTACGCGTCTCGATTCCAGCGGCGGAAACATTGGGCACTCCGGGCTGGGGGAGAGGCGGCTCATGATTGTTCGGAAGACTTCGTTCTCCCTGAGTTCTAGATTTCCTCTTGCGAACGAAGCGTTGCCAGGATCCTAACGAAATGCGATCACAGCTTCTCGGTGGAGCTTTCCAGCCAATTATTATTTGCCAGAGCTGGTTCCCTCCTCATCTCGAGAGTATCGGATCTCGGAGAGAGCAGGTACCCTCACTCGCTCGCAATAGTGAATGGATTCAGTGGGAATAGCGGACGCGACGGAGAAGGGAGAAGTTTGAAGAGCAGTTCACTAAAAAATGATGAAATCTTGAGATGGGCTCCGGCCACGCCAACAACCCATCATGACCGGCCAGACGAACTGACGACCGCACCATCGAACGCAAGGGCTCAGCATAAAAAAACCAACCACCGACCACGGGAGCCGTCGCCAAGTACCCTCCAGGGACATTCGTTCCTTTCGATCCTTATGTCGTTTGCCTGTCGGTCCTGACGTCCTGAGACTGTACCAGCAGAAACCAGTCATCCATTCCAGCCTCGCAGAAATCCCTGGCTGAGACTTGACCGTAGCTTGCGCTTCGCTGCATCCATCTGAACCGCTACGACTGCATGAAATTTCAAGCGAGACAAACATTTCTCGCCTCTCTCCGGAGGAGAATAAACAACGCCGACCGAATGAGATTCCCACGAAAATTGAAACGCGACGGAGCACGGGAGGGCCGGAGATCGACAAGGTTCTGCGGTTCCTCTGAACGAGAACGAATTTCCTATCCACAACGTTCGAGTCCTGCTTGCAACAGGCAGCCAGGTGAATCAGCGTCGGCCGCCGTGGTAGCGCCGACGAGAGCCCATTGAGAGGAGCCAACAGAACAATGTCGTATTTGAAGACGCAGATGGCGAGAACGACAAATCCCTCGCCGCCTGAAGGGAACACCTGAGTCCAGCTGTTCGGCGTCGTGTTGCCTCGCTCTACTCGTCTTGACAAACCACGGCATTGAGGCCTCGACGTCAAATATATTCTGGCGAACGGATGGAATCAGCCTCTTCGGCTCCGATCAGACCACGGATTCATAGGGAAAAAAGTACCCGGGCTCTGACGCTCGACGGAGCTGCCGAAGAGGAATTCTCAGGCAAGAAGCAGATATCTGGAAGCAGGTCAGCTGCCTGATACTCCACGAGGAGAGAATCATGCAACGAGAGAATAGCGCGAGGTTCCTGTAAATGATCGGTCCCAGACGGCCGCTAGTTGAGAATTGAAGGGTCATGAAGGATTAGACTTCGTCGTTTATTGGACTGAGCATACTCATTTATATAGACAGCCCATAACTACGTGTAACTCGGCGATAGGCGAGGAGTGAAACCTCTACAAGAATATAAGAATCTCTGGTTTGCTCTTTGGATCGTTGCTTCTGTCGGCGCTCAGAAGTTGCCAACACGGCACTCTCGGTCCCCTAGCCCCGACTCCGACCCAGATTCTCTCGTCTTCCCGACCGCCGTCGAGCAAGTGGTGCCAGTCGTTCCCGGCAGCGGCGGCGACAGGCTTCTCCCGTGGTGCGAATGGCGGTTCGGGCGACGCAGTGCTCGGTTCATTCTAGCGTGAAGTTTCGCCGCCGCGTGGCTTTCCGTATTTAGCTCCGGACCAGCTCCTGAACAGCTTGCCGGAATGAGAAAGACATTTGCTCCTCCTTCCCCCGGCTGAGACTCCTGATACGCCCGCGCTCAAGCCCGTCTCGGTGCTTTCTTGCGACTTCTCTGCTCATTGCATCTCTGTACTTAACGGCGCCGTGATTGGAACCGATTTGGAGCTTGGCTCGGAGGCTCGGACACGAACGCTCTCAGCGGAACTTAGCCGCAAAGTCCGAACCACTGGGTTCACGCCAGAAATTTCTGCTTAGCGGGCTGATCTCGATCGTGGCTGACGATTGA
Organism: Galendromus occidentalis; assembly: GCF_000255335.2. Taxonomy (NCBI): domain Eukaryota; kingdom Metazoa; phylum Arthropoda; class Arachnida; order Mesostigmata; family Phytoseiidae; genus Galendromus; species Galendromus occidentalis. Next base: position 745,573 of record NW_003805463.1, read on the forward strand.
GAGTAACCGTAGAGGAAAACCTTTTGGAAAATACTTGGAAATACTCTCCTGGGAAAATTCGAGAACCATCCCGGCTCGCGAGGCGTCAGAGCCGCTGAAATTTATTCGCAATCGAGGGAAAAACTCCAGATTCATCGGGACTGCATTAGGCTAGGTCTGAACTCTACAGGTTCAAGTAATTTTGAGCGTCGCTCGTATTCTTGGTAGCCCGCCAAGCCTTCAACTTACCTGTCGCAGCAGCTGGAAGCTCACGCGTGTTTTTCAGCGCCTTGGCCTTCCGCCTCATTACGCTCAGCAGTCCACAGCAGGGCTCCGGCCCGGAGCGGTAAATGCGAGCAGCTTCACCCTGATTCGCCTCCCCGGCGAGAGTCCCTGCCTCGGAGACTCCGAGTCGAGTTGCCGAGGGAAATCTACCTTTGGAGTGTTCTACTTGACGACGGTGGCGTCACCCTCGACGTCACCGAATGCGAATACGGCGAATAGCTTTGACGAATCAGTAGTAGGAGGCGGTTTGCTCCTCACTGCTCGATCCAAGCGAAGTCGAAGAACCTCTTGAAGGAGCTCAAATCACCTTCATCGACGCCACAAGTGTCCTGATCTGCATAATAAGCCTTTCAAGTCGCTCGTGGAGACTCCAGAGTTTTGCTTATGGCAGCGCCCATCGCATCGATCCTTCCCTCTGAACTCCGGGTGTTGGTGGGAATACTCCCTTGTGACGAAAATCTCAGGACGATTGAGACTTATACCGAGCGCAATCGAACAATTACGCGAGATAACATTTTGTGATGATTCGATGATTCCCTCTGCAATCACTCCTCCTTCCCTCCTGTATCCTCCTGCCCCCCCCCCCCAAAATAAATATTTTTCGACAATGATTCGAACAAGCTTCGGAAACGTCGATTCTTGTCATGTCCGCTTTGGCGACTCCCTTCGTCCAAATCGTTATCAGCGCTCCGCTCGGGAGAAAAGCCCAACAAATCTAGGTCGTCCCAATCCCTCTGACCGATGGCCGTCAATGAGCTCATCGCCTGTCTCTGCTCAGCGAGGGGCGAAGAGAGAGTTCACTCGTTCTCAATACAAGGACAGACGAAGCAGCGGTGATCCATACCCTTCAGCATCGAGGCGGGGAGAAAATATCGCCGGAGATACTCACCTCTGGCGGCACCTCCGGAAATTCCTCGTCGGATGTTGGATAAATCATGACCGACGCCGGATGGACCAAAATATTTGGGAGCAAACAAAAATGTTCGGGATATCTGCGAGGCGAGGGAGAACTATTAGCTCTCGTTCCAAAGTCAGTCGGACTGCCATCTATTCCACAGAGCGACGCAGTGGTATTTTCGCTTGCCGCCAAAAATTTGGCCTTCGGCAAAATATGCGCCGAATGTTCTTTCGAGATAGCAAGGCTACGAACACTGCCTCCTTCACGCCACTACCATGGGGGACTCTTGCTCCCGTACGAATGCTTCGACTATGATTCCGGCCTGCGACGTAGGTACATCTTCTGTGGAGGATCGACTGCAAGCCCCGTACAATAGAAGACATTGCCCCAATCCCGCAGGTTCAACGGGATGGAAAGAGCTCTCCCATTGACGAGTCGAGGACTTTCACGAAAGAACATAGAACCCAGTACACGCAACGTGTTATGATTGCGCCGAGCAATTAAGAAATCGTCGAAGAAAAATGGAGGGAGTCATCCATTAGTGTTAATACCGTAATCGTGAGACTTTCCTGGGACGTAGAGCGAGATGCCCCCATGAGGTAGCACTAGGAAAACTTGCTTGATACCTTGGAATCGATGCCTTGGCCTTCACTCGGCTTCGTGAGATAATCTCTGGACCATGAGAGAACTATCGTCGAACTTCCCGAGTGGATGTGTCCTGCTCACGCAGCGTGCATCTCAAACATAGGCGTAGAGCCACGCTTCCCCAGCGAATCTCCCCTCGCGATTCGCGCTCACGATCAGTATGCAGCTCACGCTGAAAGCTCAGAGGCGTATGTGATGAGGGGACGATGGCAGCCAATAGTTATGCGAATAAAGTGTCGGGATATCCCCTATCATCCGGAATGACTCGTCACCAACTTCCTCTGCCGTATGAGCGAAACTTCGAAAATTCGTAAGTCTTGCGAAAACCATACATTCGCCTCTTCATGTCGTTAATCAGGATTGCTATCACGATCTTCGAAGGAATATATCGTTCTCATCAATAAAAGAGGCAGTCACAGGACTCCAGTGTCTGAATGGACGAATGGCTGGAATTCATTTCTGATGGAATTACATAGGTCTACTCCCGAGTATCCAATCCCGGATCCGCGATTAAGTTTCCACCGAGGATCGAACCAGTTCCGTTTGTTTCTCGCACATCATCGGTCTGGAATTGGCTCTCGAGAGGACCCTCCTGATCGATATTCCTTTCCTGAATGTGGTCCTCGATCTACTCGGGTTGTCGCGGCACCTGCTTCCGATTCCTGATCTCGGGCCGCGGTGGAAGATCCCCGCCTCGCGCACGAGCGAATTTCTAAAGGACCCCTGTATGAGAATCGGTCTCTAACGGAAGCTCGATCGTTTGGGCAGAGGCGTAACGTCTCGCCGCTCCCTCTAGCAATCAGTTATGTAAAAAGGCAAAGGAAGCAAATACAAGACTGGAGCACAGGTTGCTGACAAGGGAGGTACCAGAACTGCCCCCTCGCGATTTCGAAGGGATAGTGCGGGATTTGAAGGTCGACTCGAGTCTAGAAAAACGCCATATGTACTTGCGGCAGGTGGGCCTTTTTGACCGAATAACTCGACCACCTTCATTCTGGGTTTTCTATTGAAAATAGCCTATCTTCCATAGATTCTCTCTAGAAGCTGCCTCAAAACTCAAACCGCTGTCATGGAAGCTGTATGAATGAGCTCGCTCAGAAGTGTGACCTAGAGCCGCGACCTAGGCTTCTCGACAAATCTTACGTCAAACGCTTTCAGTGAGTACAAAGAGCAGATGGGAACTCAACGAGGACGCTTCCTCGAGGTGTCGAAATACTACAAGGAGATAGTTCGATTTCGCGCGGGCGAATGGGTGCATCGTTCACGACCGCACGATTAGGATGTGGGCTTTGCAGAAAGCCAGGGATCTCAGATTGACCCTATTCACAGCCTCCCACTAGTTGGATAGCAAGATGGAAAGCTACCTATCGAGTCTCATCGCGGAAGATCGTCAAGTTCATCACCTACAAGCATCAGAGGAAGCGGGAAGAGGTCGAAAACGAAGCACTGGCTCTCATCTTGGCTCACGTCGATGAGATACACGGGGGATACGATCCGAATGTCCGGATGAGATATTCAATACGGGTCAGTCTGGCTTCAGACAATGGAAGGACTTCGCCAAGAGACTCACTGAACATTGCCTTCTCTTCAACTTCAGAATCGACCAGAGGCATGACGTTCTACGGCTGCATTCGTTAATATTCAATCAGTTCCAGCACCCGGCCTTCCGGCAAATGTGGCAGTGCGGTTGGCGACTTGGAGGCTTCGAAGTACCCGAGGTCGGGTTCCCATCTCTGTCAGAAATGTTGCTCGCTTTCTCCGAGGATTGTTCCACGTCAGATTGCAAATCAGCTCCATTCATTCGATTCATTCACTGTGAGAAAGTTCTGTGCGCCCGATGTTTTTTCGTGTTATATCATTGCTGTAATCTCTCCTCACATGAATTGAATCCTCGTTGGAAGCGATAAAGCTTCTACAAGGTTGTACAGTCTCCATAATCGTGGTTTTCGATATCGCGAAATTTCACAGAGTGAACAAACTCTGTAAACGACGAAAATTGCACCGAATTCAAATGGCGGGGCCTATCGCGGCTCTAGGTCACTCTTCCGAGCGAGCTTATCATCCAGCTTCCATGACAGTGGTTTGAGTTTTGAGGCAGCTTCTAGAGAGAATCTATGGAAAATAGGCTATTTCCAATGGAAAACCCAAAATGAAGGTGGTCGAGTTATTCGGTCAAAGGGGCCCACCTGCCGCAAGGACATATGGCGTTTTTCTAGACTCGAGTCGACCTTCAAATCCCGCACTATCTCGTCGAAATCGCGAGGGGGCAGTTCTGGTACCTCCCTTGTGAGAGAAAAGTTTGCTCAACATAACGCGGAACCGATTCGAAGCTGAGCGAGGTTCTCGTAGCGAGCGAGGGAACGATCTCGTATTCCGATGGACTGCCTAATTTGGAGGCGTTCAACCGCGCGAAGTGGCCAACCTTCGTCGCTGGAAGACTAGGGCCCCTCCGGCCCCTTTTCGATCATTGACACGGAGCCATCATCGACCACTGATTGGTTTTAAGTCACCGGAAAAGCAATAGGTACATTCCTAGAATTTCACAATGTGAGATGCACCCGCCGTAGGTACCATACTCCACTGTTCAGTAGAAAAGAGATCAAGGTTTCTGTATACGACGCAGAACTTCGCTGAACATTGTACATACTTCCAGCACTCGGCCATTGCCAGCGATCGCAGAGGAGAAAAATAGCTGGGAGAGCACGGAGAACAAGGTGAAGATGCAATTCAAGCCGTGCAATCGGGCGGATAGAGCTCATTCTTCGGAGTGAGAGTAATCTCCGGCGGCGGATACGAGCTCCAGCCGATCATACCTCAAGCTCCAGAATTCAAACATCACGAATCGGTACTGGCGATCCCACTATCAGAGTCGAGCCCGGAGTCCTCCTATACGAGTGATGCCTAAATCGTCTGTTCATCATCTGGGGCTTATGCTGCTCAAGTAGAGACAGCCCAATGAGGGTAGCACGATAGGAAGCCGGATAGAAATCAACGGCTCTGCAGGAGCAGACCAGACTGATTCTGGAAGCTACATTCGAAGAACTGACCAGGACAAACCACCTAGGACGAGGACTCGGAATGCACCCGGCATAGCAATAGTACGAGGTTCTCTGCCGGTAGTCATGCGGTCAATTGACTTCCTAGATTGCAAGTTCGACTTCGCAAATTCGGGCGAGGAACGGGAATGAATAAGCGGTACTGACTATATTCACTACCCCGCGCATCGTCCTGCGTGTCCGAGGTCCATGAAGACTTCGGAAGAATCGCGTATTCCGTGCAGGTAGTGTGTTTTCATGCCTCCTGGTGACATCTCACAATCAGTCGTGCGAGGGAGTGTTCCTAGGTGACCACACAAGCTCTGGCCTACATGGAGCTTGGGCCCTCAAGCCGAAGCAACAGTAATCAAAACTTTGTCTCCGCTGTCCACGCGAATTCCCCAAGAGGGACGGGGGATTTCCTCGGACAGGAGAACGTCTTCGAGCCCCCAGATTACAGATCAATCTGCTAAGCCCAGCGAGATTTTTCACTCAATCTATCAAATCCTCGGCCAGAGGACTGGAATAGCAATCGGTCTCCCGCGTGGTCCAGGGGGCGGTCAGCTGCGAGGGGCAGACTCAAAATCTTAGAGGGTACAATCGGATGAGGGCACGATTGGATTAGCGAGCTTGGGAATCGACCGAGTAAGATAATCTGGCGGAACATGGACCACGTGGAAATCACTTGCACGAAACCATTAGGTCGGAAGGGACAGCTTATGACCAGACGGTCTTCGGCTTGTCGACGAGTGCTCCACGCGCCTTGATTGAGGTCCGCGCCCAACTTGAGTGTCGTAGCGACTCTTCTCGAGCGGTGGATGACCCAAAGGCAAACCAAGCCGTCAGTAGTAACGCCAGGTGCCCGCTCTGACCCCAATAGGATATCATCGCCATGTGGGAAACGCTCGTCTTCTTGAAAGTTGCCTCTGCGGTGTCATCCAGGACGTCAGCGTTCCACGAGGAATCCAAATAAAGCTTTTATTTACCATTTAAATGGTGTATAGGATTTAGTATATGTACATATTTTATCACTCGTCATTCCATTAATTTGAGATCTCTCTGACGTTCGCAACTGTAGAAGTGGTATTCCGAGCACTCCCCTCCACAGAGCTTGCAGCGGCAGTTTTCGTCAGGCGTGTGAGCGTTGGGTCTATGGCAGATCTGGTAGTGAAAGCCATGTACTGCTCCTCGGGTCCATCGGTGGCGGTTTTTGAATCCAGGCTGCTTCCACGTGTCTTTTGTCATGGCGGGGCAGTTCAGGAAATCTGCGTTGATGTCCGACATCTTCTCCTGCCAGGTATTGAGGTGCGTTTGGTAGGCGGCCGTTATTGGCAGACGGTACTGTTTCTGTAGGGTCTCCGAGAACAGCGGTGTCTCCGTGAGCAGGTAAACAAGCCGGTTTCTGGATGAGCGATGAACTCCAAGGGCGACTTTCAGATAGCTCGCTTTCAGCTTATCGAATTTTTCGAGCTGTGTTTGAGTTCCACGAGGAATCACAACCAGTCCAGCTCTATTTGAACTCACGATGGAACTCCGTGCTGATTCTCGATCCGAGATGAAATGTTTTGGACCGTGAAGGAATCACGATATTCTCATGGATGTGCTGCCTTCTTTCACGACAGTCATCCGACTGGTTTTTCGGACGCCTTGTCCTCTTCATCTCCCCACTCGGCGCCCTGCCACGCAGGATTCCTCGAGCTCTGATTTTCGAAAATACTCCTTTGCGGAGCCGCTGGAGATACGCGAGAACTCCTCGCCGATTCAAGGGCATGTGGTCGAGTTTTATGCTACAGCCCTATAGAGGTCGATTTTTTCTGGAAATTAGCTGCGAACGATATTCGTCGGACGCGTTGTCGTAGACCCCGTGGCTCCGTTATGCTCCCGTCCGCGTGGAGCGAGCTGACTCCTTTTTCTCGCCCCGTCTTCGTGTTGATTCCGTGTCTGACGTGATCCGATTGTAAAGCGCCGCGCTGATGTCGGATATTCCTATGAGCTTCCAGGGAGCGCATTTCCCCGGCAGCATCCCTATCATATCGTTTTTCCCAACTCGAATCGCTACACCGTGAATCAGACGGCCCTTCCTGGCATCGAGGCCGCAGACTAAATAATCTACCTCCACGCAGGCCATTGGAAGCGGAACGTGGGTTTTCCTTGCGCGCGGAATAATGTGATGGTTCGAAGACTATCTCGCCCTGAGTAGATGGTGATCAACCCATTCCGAAGTCGACGAATCGATCTCCTCCGAAAGGAACGGCTTCTGCGATTGCTCTCGATCCACCGATCCCGAGCTGTGTCCGTACGACGACGTCGCGATCTATAAACTCTCACCTTTGGCTGGGTGAACCCTCACGACCGGGTGAGGGAAACGGGGGGTTTTCGGCTCCGTATGAGTGAGTGACTGTGCCGTTCGGTCGTCGCGGGTATTCGAAACGCTCCTGGGATGACGCGGCCGCGCTGTTGCCTTTTGCGCTGAACGTGATCCGAATTTTTGCGGCGTCGACGTTGCCTTCCTTGTTCGGCTTACCAACCACCTTGCCAGCCACCCGCAGCTAGGCTTGCTGCCATGCAAAAACGTGCCACTCAGTCGTCTTTCGCGCGCCTCACCGGTCAGAGGGAATTCGTGCTCGGACCGGTCTTTTTTGAGGACGTCGAGGATGTTATCACTTTCTCTGAGCCTCGATGACCGTTGTACTCCGGTCGCCGTCCGGAGTTCTTTCGGAAGTCTTGCATCGTATGGAGATTGGAGTCGCAAGCGAACCAGCGAGGAGTTCTCCAGGCTCGCATCGCGCGAATTCGAGGGAGATGAATTATTGCGGCAGGGGCGATCGAGGTGGAGAGATAAAGCCGTCGGACTCGCAGTCCAAAGATTTCCGACGGTGACGGGAATGCAAGGACGCAGCGCGTCCCCGGCTACTCCCTACGTCCGTACACCTCACAAGGATTGTTTTCCTTGTGCTCCCTCGGACGACGTCCCCAAAGACCCCTATGTTCCCCGGATGTCGGCTCATAGACCAATGTCAGTCGTTCCCGGATGAGCTCGCTCGGGGTGCAGGCATATGAACGAAAAGATCCCCCGCAATGATGGCCCACTTCTTTTTCTTCACTCGTTCGCTCGCTGTTCCCTTTGCTTTTTTTCCCACAGGAGCAGAGTCGTCCGGGGTGGTAGCTCGAGCGCGGAATGGTTTAGATTGGTGGGTACTCGGGGCCGCTTGGCCTAAACTCTCGTCAGATCAATTAGTCCGACTGGACGACCAGTTTGCACACGACGGCTGCTCGTCGCCGATTCTCTCCCGCTCCTAGTTAGGCTCACTGGCTTTGACTAGTACTGGGTACATGGTCTGTCCAATCCAGGAGCGTTCGACTGGGATCAGAGGCGCTCATCCGGAACAGTGAAAATCTGCGTCTGACGTCTGCCGTGCGGCAACTCGAGCCTACGATGCTGCATCCCGATTCTAAAGTGTCTCCCTTGATGTTGGCGCCTACGATGATGATGACGACGATCAACTGGTGCTTAAAAACGGCTGCTGTCGGGTGCGAAGAAGACTGACGGAGTAGTTGATTCGGTTGTCAACGACTTTACCCACCGCATGGTTGGGCTCGATACGCAGCGCTGATTCGAGGTATCCGTGGTGCACTCCGGACGTCCAAGCCCGCCGACGGGGGAGGAGCTGATCCAACTAAACGCAGTATCAGGAAGGAATATCTCTCGACCCTCTCAGAAGAATTCCCTCGAACATACTGGTAAAATAGGGCCATTGGGAAAGGCGGTATTTTCGAATTTTATGATTTCCTCTCATTCACCATTAGGTGTAGAATACGAGATTCCAGGCACTGAGCGGTCTTGCGCGCTGATTCCTGGGGAAAAAAAATCCGCCGGACGCACCGAGCAACGTCGACCTCTGCAGCGTATGTGTCAAGGTGTGGTGACTGCTGACGCTTGACTGAGTTCGAGTTCCACGGGCGAAGTTGTACCTTCGTAGGATTGGTGGACGGACTACGAATGAAGTTTCGCCAACGACTTGGAAGTTTGGATGCGGACGCGTTGGGTCGGATCGGCTGAAACGCCGCCCCGGGATGACAGCTCCCAGAGGGGAAGTGACCGCTTCACCGAACGACCTACTGGCAGGCGACTATCGGACAACCCTCCAATGGGTTGGTGGATAAGCTCGAACGTGTGTGAATATGAACGTATTTACACCTCTGCCTGCTTTTCCGCTCAGTTGACTCCGCGCGGGAAAAATGCACCCTGTGCATGCCGAAAGGATTCAACCTACCCGTAGCTCCGCGCAGAGGGGGGTTCAGCTCGATTTGCCTGCGTCCCAGGCGGCGGGACGTCCCTCCGCCCCGCGATGTTATCGACTTCCATTTTCGAATTTCCACCGCGATCTGGCTCTGTTTTCCATGCGCCGCGCCATTCTGGGAAGTTCTGTCTGGAGGTAGACGGCCGGAAGGCGAGGAAGTTTCCTCCATGGGCCCTTCGCTCCGTATCACATGACCTCTAGGAGCACAGCTGAAGAAAACGGAGGGGGAGCTCTCCTGAGACACTGCCCGCAACACAGGTGCCATTAGATGAGTAATTAATCTCGCCGATATGCTCGAGCTTCTCGGCGGCAGGGCACGTCAACTTTCAATGCTTGCAGACCGAAACGGTGAGGGCGAACGATCGGTGGCTCCTCTCTATTCCCGACATAGTCGACCAGTGAGCCAGTCAGGGCGCCGCGACTATCAACGCTCACCCAACTTATCATGCAATTAATTCGCATTAGGAGACTTATGGTGAGACGAGCTGAGAAGTTCGTTCGCTCCCGAGCCAGAGATCCTTTTTCTCTTATGTTGCGGATGTCGGTGGAGTCGGTGTTCTTGACCGGTGGCCTTCCCGTTCCACTGCTTCTTCCGCTTCCTTCGGAGCAGATCACTCCTCAATATCGGTGCAACGTGATCCCACACGCAATATGGCATAGCGAAGGTTTCCTCGCTGACGGTGACAGGAGACCACACAAACACATCGGCCTCTTCATGTTACACGCTACGGGCGCTCGCCGGCGGTAATATTTCAAAATCACGCTTGCGTTGGATACCGGGAGGAAAGTCCTCTCGTACTCTACGGTATCTCGAGGTTATCTCGATGACGGGCTTTTGCACCCATGATGATCGAATATTCGCTGCTTCTGATAGCAACCACAGAACGGTCGACGGCAGGGCCCAGATTCTCATCTGAGGGCTCGCAACTCCCGAGGAGAGAAAGACTCAGTGCAGGATCATCAGTCGGATGGGGCTGCTACGAGCCCCTAACAGAATCAAGTCCCGCAGTGATCTCCCACCGTAAGCAGAGGGAGCTCGCCTTCGACGCCTTCGCGAGAGCTCATATTTGCTCTGATTAACTGCGGCTGCTCCTGGAATGCAGCCCTCCCAATTCCACACATCCGCGGATGTTGTGAAATTCTAACTCTCTCCGCCTTCCCTTGAGTCCCCATCGAGTTCGACTTCGAACTCGCCTCTGGTATGCCTTGAAACTGAAATCTTTATTCTGTAGCCGAACTCCTTCAAATATAATGTATGCTGTCCTCTGTAGTGCTCCGTCGTGACCCTTCGATGTGAAGATAAGATCCCATTCCGTGCCACGAAAGGCTGGAGGGATCGTTCACTGCGAAGCTCATCGCGGGCTGATTTCGGAAATCGATTTGTTCCTGAGTTTTTGCGAGATATGTCCGAAGGTCCGAACGACGGAAAAATGACTAAGCTCCATTTGTGCGTTGCGGTAATCGGTGATCAGAGAGAAGAGCCCCCTCTCATGAAGTCGTTCATGTATTGGTCTATTCCTCCCGGCTTATTCAGATATTTGTGAACATCGCTGCGAGCACCCTTTCCTGGAAGTCGGGGAAAAATTTTGCGTCTATCAGTGCTCGAACCGATAATCGTCATCTTGAGCGCTGTAGAGTCTGTCTCGAACTGACTAGCTCCGAACTGTAACCTCATCGCAAGGGAGTGGCGGGAACTTTTACCTTTGACCATCTCGACGAGTCTCGTGCGAGATCCGGCTTTGGGATCGACGTAATCGAAGGTCTGGATCGAGGGACTTCCGAATCCGGTGCCCCCTCCTCCGTTCCCTCCTCGAGGGTAGCTGTTCATCGACTTGCCGTAGCCGGAGCTGTAACTGAGAGGCAGCACATACGCTCACTCGATGAAAACACTAGCGACGTCTCCCAACATTTTTGCATCTACCGCTCGGCGCCGCACAACTCGGTTCATATCCAAATTCTTGAATTCATACGAACTTTTTCACGACTGGTTTGGGCGTATAGTTCTTCTGGCCTCGATTGGAAAAGCTGTAGCTCCGGTCGTGGCCGCCCTGCCACTCGACAGGCTCTTGATTGCGTCGAGGTTTAACGTAATCTTTTTTGTAGCTACGTGAGACTACTTTTTCCGGATAGACTCGCTCAAACGTGAAGCCTCGCTCGTTGTTGTATTCTCTCCTGGAAAATCGGTGCTGGTTAATAATTGGCATCATGATTCCCACCCCTCGATGAATTTGGTGCGAGACTGCGCTAGCTAATCTGAATGAGAACTTCGCGCGACTCAGACCCAAACTCTGCGTATGTCATCACTCAACTCGAATTGCGGGAGAATTCTCTGAAGTGAAGTTCTCGGTGATATTCACGCTCAGAACCTGTATCCATTACCTCGGGCTATTTCCGCTCGTGTGGTAGTGCTGGGGTTTATTTTTCCGTTCGTATTTGAAGCTCCGTTCTACGGGTTCTGCGTAGTGACCGCTGTTAGCGCGGTGATGATCATTCCGGTACCGTTGTCCTCTGCTCCTCCCCCCACCGCTGCCGCCCCCTCCCCCACCAGCTCTGTGATGTTGCTCGTGGTCGCCGTAACCACCGTCGTCCCCATCTCCACCGCTCGCACCGTACGGACCTCCGCCGTATCCATCGTCGTTATTCCCAGACGTTGGCTGATAATCATACGGAGTGCGATATGCAGCTCTCATGTTTTCCCCGCTATCTTCGTAATGTCTATTCGAGCTGGACGGCATCAGCTCGGCGGTTGCGGCGGCAAAAGCTTCCGACGACGCGTAGAGCCGATCGAGATCTGTGTCAATCATTTCTTCCTCGGAGGCCAACGATGCGGAACAGCCTCCCGGTAAGAAGGTCGAAACCAGTATGCAGCAGGACACGAGTCGGATCAAAAGTGGCTGGAACATATCTCACATTGTAGTTTTCGAAAGAGTCAAAGCTCATCGCGAACTTCACCGTGTTCCATAAGGGATTATCAGGCACTTCTGAAACTTTCACGGAACCGAAAATTCCAGATAGTAGATTCCAGTAGAAAATAGATCCCAGTGGAATAGGTCGATCCTCGGAACAGTGGGAGAGCGCGGCTCCGGAATTCGCTCAGCGAAACTAAACCAACTCACCATTGCCTCAACTTGACTGAACTGACAATTGGCGATCCGAAGTTGGTCATTGGTTCTTTTAAGCTAAACTAGCGTCGCGGTGAGGGCCGTATTGACGTCTCCGCGGATCGGTGGTTGTCTTTTTTGAGCTCATGAGCAAGACCCATTGTCGGAATGGGCTTGTCGGAGCTCGTTCGTAAACAGGCCGAGTGAACGGGCGACATTCAGTGTTTTCCTGAAAAGGAGTTGCATTCGGGCGCTCAAGGGATTAGACTTGGAGCCTTAGGTATGGCGCCAGAGAAATAGAAAACGGTCATTAATAGAGCTCAGGAGAGGAGAATACTGCGATGCCCACCGTCGGACCAGACACCGTATTATCTCCGGAAGCCGGAAGTGTATTTTTGGATCGATGTCCATCTTTCTGAAGGAAAAAATAGATCTCCAATTCACTCGGCTTCGGGGCTCGGATTACATCGACCACGCTCGTGATATTGTCGAAGTTTCTCAGGACACGCCTGAAGAAAACTTCGGACGCTTCCGAAGAGCTCAGAGCCGCGAGATAATGCCGATCGGCACAGCGGATCACCGCGAACCATTTTCAACCGCATAGCTGGTGGGTAGGATACTGAAATCTTCAAGTCGAAAATAATTTGGGTCCGAAGTTCGAACACACCCTAAGGTCCCCTATCATGGATCGGAGTGTTCTACATACATATGTATGTATGTACCGATACGACATTCAATCTCCTTGTTCGGATACCTGAGCTGTCTTTGACCACGAGCCCATAGTCTAGCTGAGTCAGTCTTCGTCCGAAGGTCGCTTCAGCGAATGGAAAAAACGTGAGTGACCTAGAAGTTCTTCTGAGGTTGGGTTCACGGACGAGCTGGAGCAGAGAAAGACAATAATCGTTTCGGATGCATGTCAACATGCCGGTCGATCATTCGTGCGGATCAGCTGAGTGCATCCAGAATGTGAAAGGGCCACAAGAGAAGCCGATGGAGTAGGCACAGGTGATGCCATCGGTTCGCCGCAGCTTCACTCCGGCGAGTTGAGAAACCTGAGCAAAAATTCGCGCACCGCTCAGTCGGACGGACAAAGGACCCACGGATGAAGAAAAACGAGCAGTAAATGTTGCTGTTCTCGATTTGACGGCCCGATTGCAACTCATGCATTCGCTGCGAGTTAAACCACTCGAAATGTTGCAGATGAAACGCGAAAAACGAGACAGACGGTCAGACAAACGGGAAGACAAAAATTGATGGACTTCGGTGAGTTCTGTGACCGGCGGCTACAGACATTTCCAAAAATGACGGGACAAAAAATGCCCGTTGAAGGGGCAGATTTTTTCGTTTTCAGACATCAGCCGATCGTTGACAGCGATTTTCCTCCATTCTCTGGGGAATTCGAGCTGGAGAGTACGAGCAAGATCTAGGTGGGGGCTCCGGGGGCAGTGGGGGGAGGGGGCTCTCCCTGAGCGCGCTCGAAGGAAGGGATATGAGGGGCCCATCGGCACCGGATCAGACCGAAACTTAGTTCACAGGTGGATTTGGAAAGCTTATCATCGGCTTGGTAAATCATCGTCATGTCGCGTCGCGTGATTGTGTTGCTAAGCGCAACCGCTGGGCCACTCCCGATCAAAAGATAGAGTCATCGGGAAACAATCGACTCTACGACGAGTAACCTGATTATTCTCCCGCGATTCGGCGTTCTCGAAGCGCGAATCTTGTTGAGCCGTCTCCATTTGGAGCGAAAGACTTATTTGTCGCTCTGTCGACAGCCGCCGCGAATGCACACACGAATGAGAATTCGCGGCTTCCGATGGTCATGCCAGCAGAAGCGACTAGCCCTGCCGCGTACCAATTAGATTGAAGGGTGTACATCAGCACTACTCGACGTAGTTTCGACCGAAAGGAGCGAGACGGGGGGTCGGAGGGGTTCAGACGAAACGAGCGTTGGAGAGAAATCGTGGAGACAGGAACCTCGCATCGCTCTTTCCTCGTGAAGTGCGGGTAGGGTATTAATTGAATTGGAGATGATAATTCGGGCTCAGGAAGAGGGGAGTCCCGAAACAGGAGGACGTGTGGGAAGGGGCCGAAGTAGCAAAGACGAGCAGAGAAACCTCTTCGCGAAACGACCAGATTGGAAACACAAAGACGTCTCCCGCTACAGCCGTCCCATCGGAGAATAGCAGAAGCGGCCGCACGAAATACAAAGAGATTCACTCGGGCTATTATGGCTAATTATCTCGCGTGGTAACGTTCGTAATGTTTGCGATAAGGGAGAGATACGTGATTCGAGCACGGTCTCCGCTCGAGCCTTTCCTTGCTTGGGTGTTCATGTCAGCGAGTCAGTAATCAACCGATTCAGGGCCCGCTTCCGCTATCGATCCCGCTGCCAATTGGAGGAATTCTTGCCCTTATTGCAGGAGTCTCCGCTCGTCAAACAAGCTGGTCACTCCCCCGCTCCTCGGGAATTATTGCCCGTGGAGTTGGGTGAGTGTCGACAAGCTCTCCCAGATGAGCTCCACGAAACACCACGAGTCTGTTTTTTGTGACTGTCTCTCGATGCCGACGAAATGAATGAATTCCTCCCGGCTCCCTGGAATTCGGGAGAAATATCCTGAATGCTTCACTCTGACGTTCCTCCTCGCTGAATGGAAGGGAGCGGAGTTCCAGCTCCGAAACCTTACGAGAGAGTAATCACGAATGCGAGTCGTGAAAAAAAATATTCTCGCGATTGTGCGGCTCATATGAATCGCTATTTGTGTTCGGGAGAATTGTTTGGCTCCGATTATTATCGAGTTAGCGCACCGCACCAATTTCGCCCCGGGCCGTTGCCGTTGACTTTCGTTGCGAGCGCGTCGTTGATCGCCTCTCGTGCCGACCGCGCGACGGAGGCCCGACCGCTGTCGTCACTAGTAAGATCGTAGCTGTTCTCTTACGCAATCGGATAGCGACAAGGCAGGCTAATAATAAAGACGGTAATGTGTGTGCGATATTGACTTCGAGCTCGACCGGAAGCCCTTTCTCCTCCAAGTCAATTAGGCCTGTCTGGAAAGACGATGAGGACCAGGACGCCCTCGGCACACGCAGTTCAGTTGTGGTTCTCATATTGATCCCTGAATAGTGACAGAGCCGATTCGGCGATGATGGAAGACCATTGCGTTGTTCTACGGTACCGGTCTGTATCGGCCGCGATTCCCAATCAACGTATTGATTCTCTCGAATTTTGAGGTTTGAACTGCGCTGGCTCCGAATCGAGAGTTCCCTTCCGACTCCCACTGAGCACTCTAGCAGTCTCGCTCGACGAAGAACTGTGGCCGAGACGGGAATTCCGGAGTCACAGCCGGCAACGAAGTGAGAACCAGACGGTCCGGGGACAGGGAAACGGGGCAAAACGCAGCGGATTTTCATCACTGTCTCAATATCTCGTTCATCTCCGTGGCCACGAAAATCGCAGTCCCAGTTCCTTGCGCACTTGATGATAATCGCCTCCGTCGGAGCGGCGTGCGTTCGAAACCCTGTCCTACGCTATCCGCGAAGACCGTGACCAGGGTGACAATCCGGCGTCCGCACAGAACCCAGCGCAGAACAATCCGTCATTCTCCTCCATGGCGGGGGCGTCGTGCGAGGAGGCAGGCGAACGTGGAAGCAAGCCTCCTAGTCGGGACAAGGAGAACGGGGGGAGACCTGGAGGGGTCTTCTCTCCTGACTCCGCTTGTATTGGGGTATATATTGGCTTCGGATGGATATATCGTATCCTGTTTGCCATCATGCAGCGGGGTGCAGGAATATACGGAACGGCGTGTCGCTTGCTCGGCGAGTCGTTTATGCCGTGCCAAAAGACCTTTGAGATGTATTCTCGATGTGGAGCAGCCGCAAGCTCCACCGATTGAACGGGGTTCAATGGAGTCAACCCTTCTCTTTGATCGATATTCAGCGCCGTTTCGTGTCGTTGATGAACACAACGATCAGAGCAAAGTCATTTGATGGTGCTCTTAATCGCAATTGGATTGCGTTTCATCTCCGGTGTCACGACAACAAAACCACGTTCCAACTCGTGATTTTCGATATCTCGAGATCGGTTGGGATCTTCAAGCTGTTCCGAACAGGGACTTGGGATAGTCTCCCGGGGTCTCCTCTGAAATCGTGCAGGGATATGCCGCGCCGGGAATCGTTGGGACCAACCCGGAAGCGCTGGTATCAGTGAACTGCCGGTCCTACTCCGTCTTTTGAAGGATTTGTTGATGGCTGCGGTGTTTGGTGGCACCGGAGGATGGAGAACCAGCGCGCATACAGCGTTGTTTCTCCCGTGCAGTCGCGGAACTCACAACGAGGACGAGAGGAAAGGAGACCGCTTCCTGATGAGCCTGTGGCACGCACCTCTACGGTGCTTCATGCTCTGTCGGAGTTCGGTGCGACCGCCGATCCGAACCCTGCCTGATGTCATCTGGCGGAATCCAACGCAACGTTTCCAAGACACATTCACCGTTTCGCAAATAATCTGATACATATCGACCAAATCGAGCTTCGATTCGGATAGCTCAGTACAACAGCGTTCGGATTAGTAGACGCACTTGGAAGCCTTGCTCCCGAACGATGTGTTTCTGGTAATTGGAGGTTGACGACACGGCATGGAAGTCGACAATGGCGGGGTTTGCTTCCTTTGTAAATCCAAATGGCTTTATCTCCCCGGCTCCCCCGGCTCCGCTCCCGCCGACCCAAGCAGAGACATTTCTTCATTACAGAGCAAGTTCTTTTGCTTTTGTGAGATCATTGCACCCGTTTCAAAGCCAATCAGTGAAATACGGGTCGGGAAGCCTCCTTGCCGGCGAGTAGACTTCGGGGAACTCCGAATTATTCGACAGGTCTCGACCCGCGGCGGAAAATGCTCTTCGATCTGTTTACCTTGCTCACAGTGGAAAGACTCTTCAATCTGTCTACTTTACTCGCCTCGCAGAAAGAGGCGGAGGAGAGACTCTGCACGGAGTGTTTGCTCGCTTGTTTGTCAGATAGGGAGGCGGTCCAGACGCCGGCCGCCAGTGGACATTTCGGCGGCCATCGCACGCTCGTTTGTGGAACGAGCTCGTGATCTACTCTTGGAAATAAGCTCAGGGCAAAGGAGGGAATCGGAGCAACGATGCATCATTTTCGGTCGACAAGCTGATCAGACCGGTCGCCGATCGTCCGAAAGCTGTGCCACGGACGGTCAGTGCATCGCCTAATGTTCGCCGTTCCCTCCGTGTGTGTATGTACAACGGTACTGCGTCGAACGAGCACACGAGGACAAGAGCCAAAAAGTTTCATGCGGGAGCTTGGTCCACGTTCTTCTTCGAGAGGCCTTCCTTAGCAGATGTCGACTGACTCGTGGGGGGAGCTCTTCGAGTCTGGAGCCCGCGTGAAAAGAAATTGGAGTCTCCCGGTGACGTGGACATGGCCTGACCTTGTCACGGAGACATTCGTTCGAGAAACAGCTTATAGAAACTTCTGTGGAAGATTCGATTTCGAGGATCGATACTGCAATTACCGTGAGAGGTCCCAAGCTGTCAGTTGCGACTCACGAGTCGGTGTGACTCCCCTCGAGAGAGTCCGTCGTACTCTTTTCCGTCCGTCCGCCGTCACAGAAGGTACCGCTCCACGGGGGCGTCCGTGTGCCCCTGGAAATTTGGGAAGACCTGGCGAGGAGCCGGAACCTTGGCTTGAGCACAGAGGAGAGACGACGATCGGTCGGAGCATTCTGTGAAAGCGATGAGCAGCTTTGCTGACCATCGAGCGCTTGCCGTCGACGGCGGCCAATGAGCGGAATCCGCTGGAACCGGGTCTGTCGGAGATATCACTAGTTATAGTTCGCCGCGACTTTAATGTCAGATGGGCCGCAGAAGAGCGCCATGGGGAAAAGAGGAAGAAGGAAAAGACAACGACGACAGCGGTGAAGGAGGGAAAAACTCTTGGCGATTGACTCGATGAAGCTGTAATCGAAGAATCGATGCAGTTCGACCCGCATGAGCTGGACGCTAAGAGATAGATGTTTGAGGACGTAATTGGACACAGTACGGCTTTTAGAGCCGGGGGATCTGGTCATGGGATGAGAATCTTCCCCGATGGATCTCAGGCGAATCATAACAATATATACGGGAAAGCGGATTCAATTTTCGTTCTCCGTCCAATATCCAGGATCAAAGTGAAATAAAGCAGAGGAAAATGCTTCCGATGAGTTTTCTTGCTTGCTTTGTTCTTGGTTTCCTTGCTCGTTCCTTGGGGCCTGCCCTTTGATAGGCAGAAGGATCCGCACCGCATCCATTCGGGGATCCCTTCGTCGCCATCTGGCTTTTGTGAAACTTCTGAATTTCGTCCTCTCGCACGTCTCTGCTCATTGACGCCGTCCTGATGCTTGGGCTCGCGTGCGAGATGACGACAGCGGTGGGACGGCGAGACCCGAGGAGGATTATAATCGTCGTCGGCGTCGTCGTCATCATGATAGTGTTTTTTTTCATGACGGCAAAAGTTTCACCCCACTTGTGGTGGTCTACCACGCGGTGCACAGCGAGTGAAACTAACGATCTCCTTGTGAGGTCGTCAGGTTGTTCGCCGCGACCCGTGCCGAGACCCGACGATTCGAAACGCCGAAATCTTTTTCCTTGGCGCTATACCTCGGAGAATGGCAGCGGCCCGTCGACGAAATCCTCGGGGAATCTCTTGTCGCTCGAATTCATGTCTTTTGAGATCGAAAGAACACCAGGATCGAAAGTTCCTGCCCACTCCGTACCACAGCCAAATCCAATGATGAGAGAATGGATTTCATGAATCATTTTCGATGATTCGGTCAAGGTGTTCTGGTCTCCGCACTCTGAGCTCCGATTGCGGAACAGAGTGGGACGGCGCGAAAACCTCTGTGGATCGCGACGCATTGCTCCGAAACTCCCAAATGGAGCGAACGAGGAGCCACCTTTGGAGTAACGGATAAAAAATCCGAGCTGACTCTTTCATCGAACGCTGTGAACTTCATGAGAAAACTGCTTGCGCCTGGATTCTCACCCGAGATCCTTGGCCCCCGTTGAATTCGCCCAGACCCATAACTGTTAGTGGGAGCGAGTGAGTCGAGAACATAATGAAACGCGACGGAATCTTCCAAGAGCGAGAATCTGGAGATCGACTGGGAATCGCGGTGTATACCATCTATGATAAGTCACTTTATCGAGGGTTTGAGCAAACTCAGCAAAGCTGGCTCGCCCCATTCCCCGGCTCCCATGGAGACTCCGAAAGACTTTGCGAAGGAGAGCGAAGAGATGACGATCAAAGAGGAGGCGGATTGCGGAATCGCGTCGACTAGAAAATAAGCAGCGCTGCTCTCCGACCGACGGGGCTCCGAAGCATGCTTCTCCGAGGGGAGGGCTGTAAGCGCCCGAAAGACGACGCGTCGCCGTCGCTGCAGCTCTCGCTGCCCTGCTCCGCTCACTACTCACCGACCGTACAACCCACCAGCCGGTGCCACAAGAACTCAAGATGCGTCGGATGTCAATTGCCTCAGGATCGGGGATGGCTCGCTGAAAAGTCCAAATCAGGAAGCGAGTTTTTCACTGAATCCCCGCCGAGAGAAGCCATTTGTGCCACTGCTCCGAATCAAGCGGATATTTTCGGAAATTCACTGGAAGAGTTATATTGTGAGCTAGCGATTCTCGCTGGAGCGAACAGAGTGCAGAAGCAGGGGAGAAGAAGAGACAGCGAGACTGTACCCGTGTAAGTCTCGGCGAGAAAATCTCCCTCCGCCGTCTCCTCGAGATCGGGAGTAAATCCGCGCTATTCGACCGATGTCACGGCGGGCCGAGGCGAAGATTATTACCGAAGAGACCTTCTGCCAGTTGGTCACTCGCTTGCTGTTTTGTCAAGCTAATTCGCATTCCCATTGTCAGCGAAGCCCCTCAGAGGTGGATTCCGCGCCGCAATGTGGAGAGTCTTTGACTGCCGTCCAAAGCTTCATCCATATTCACTTGTCAGAAAGTCGCTAAAATCCACCGCACAACGCCCGTGTGGTGTCAGCAGGGCCTCGCTGCGCAGTCAGAGCTGTAACACGAGTTAATAGCTCTGTGCTTCGAATTTCTGCCATAGTCCCCAAGCAAGATTAAATCCCTTAGAAGGGGAGAATCGGGCGGGTCTAAACGATGAATAATTCCCCACTCGGCGCAATTTATTTCCCTATGTGTTCCTCCTAACACGGGGCGCCGAAGGCTTCATCCGAGCCAGTTTCCGAACTCCGATTATACTCATTCATCATTCATCCCGAGTGCGCTGCTTTCTGAACACACAATCACGAGATTAGTTCAACTCGTGATCTGGTCAGCTCGAATCGTCGAGTAGCACTCCATGACTGATCCCATTTCTGGAATGATGCGCGATCAACAAAAGCCACATAGGGCGAGTCGAGGCAGGGGGGTGCGAAAAGTATCGGACGCACGAAAGCTCGCGATCGTTCTCTGTGGAGCGTGACTCCTCATGGGTAATCTCGAATACTATTGTACATATATTATATCCGTTCATGAAAGCACCATAAATCAGAGCGTTCGAAGCGGGAAATTCGCTAGACTTCGCGTTTATTTCCTCTCTCTCTCTCTTACACGTAGAGATTCTTTCTCCTCCCTACTCAAGACAAATTTCCGGTTCCAGGGGTCCAAAGATCCGGGTCCGGACCTCCAGGCTTCCCATGATATGCTCGTGCACGAATCCGAAGGGGTGAATGCGTGCCCATGAGGGACGGAGGTGCTCCATGCGGACTCAGGAACGCAGGTCATCTGCCTACGATTAGCTGGTGATATGAACAGCCTCCACGGAGAATTCGGCCCCAATCACCTACAAGAGCTGGAAGGCAATCGGCCGTCAAACTTGGAGCGGGGTCCGAGGATATTGAATCTATGGACACGTAAGCGAGCGGATCGGCGAGTGCTGGCTCGACTGCTCCCCATTGGCAGTGGGAAGACGAGAAACAGATCTTGGCTTGCTTGTGCATCAGCGCCGACGGGTCGATTCTTGCGGTATAGGAGCAAAGAACGAGCCATGATGCCCGCTCGTATCCTGGAGATTCGGTAAGTTCGGACGTGCGCGAAGGACCGCCGGGTGGCTGGCTCGCGTGCGAGCCCCATCGAATAGAAGTTGAATTCACTTTCCGACCCCTTCGGAGCGAAGGGTATTTCTAAACTCCTGAGCGTTGCCCATTCGTTGTCCTGTGGTCAGGTCGGAGGAAAAAGAGATTTTGGTCATAAATTATTTATTGAGCACGGTCGCTTGCTGCCCGTACCTCAGGCTGTGGAATCGACGGCGACGACGACTTGCCCGCCGAGTATCTCCTCAACGCGAAACGCGCTCGATCCGACCGACCGAAAGAGGGAAGGAAAGATTCGAAAGCTGACTTTGTTTAGAGACTCGTCGGCTCGGTCGGATTGGATTGAAGCCACGGAGCACGGAACAATGTCGTGGAACAACAACAAAACACGGATTCGAGATTGAAGCCATTCTGTCGAAACGTGGATTTCTTTCTGAGAGCATTTCGTTCGCTGAGTGGATTCGTCGACGGCACCTCGGTGCGCATCGAATCGGGTCGCCTTTCAGAAGCCGCCAGCTCTCACGGTATGTTCATGAAATCTTTTTCTGGGATCTACGTAACCGTGTTCAAGGAGAATGCTCAGTGAGAGCAATCGATGTCTGTCGAACGATCTGTTGGAATGTTACCGAGGGTTTCTCCGGATCCGATGAGCTCATCGAAGAGCTCGATCGAGAGAGGAAATTCCTGTGTCGTAGCTTCCGTTCTCGATCATCGAAAGTAGGCACCGTGCACGAAAATGATTGATGGACCCACGCTCAGGGTCACCTGGGTCGATTTCATCTACTGCCCAATTAAGCCCGGGAAGGCGTATTCCGGATGGGCAACAAGCTCGTGGTAGGCCGCGAATAGCGTCCGCATTTCTTGAAATTTGATATCCCGCTCATCGAATCGTGCTCCACTTGAGCGAGCGGGCGAACGTGACATGCACAGCGGTCTGCCGCAGTTTCGCTGTTTTCGGTTCGAGGCCCGGGAAGACCTTATTCGTTGCGGAGGTTTTCGGGTTCGCATCTGGTAGCTGATTCCTCAGAGGGGCGAACACTGCAAGGGTAATCCTTCGGAAAACAAGTCTGGCGGAGCCCCGCGAAGATCCTTCAGAGACCGAGGCCGCGTGATTCTCATTCTCCGGCCTGATTCCGGACTCGGGAGTCCGCGCGATTCCCAGTCGATTTTCGTCGCAGGTCGCCAAAACCCTCTCCTCAGATCCATGGGGTCTTTCGCGATCGAAAAGAGGGAGTCAGGAGGAAACACCCTACTCAAATATCAAGATTGGGCTTCGATGGGGCTCGGACGGGAGTTGAGCAACAAATTCATGTGTTCGCTTCTCCCTCGGTTAGATCGAGCGTTTTGTCCCATTGCGGCAAGGCTGCAGGGGAAAGGGGTGGACCCGGAGTTTGCAATTATTGTCGCAGCAGAGCAGTCAAAAAAGACCTTTCGATAGCTTCATAGTTAAGGGATCATCAAAATCATTTGCTCTATTCGCAATCAGCTCTTCCGACAATCAGAGCATCTACGCCCTCAGCGCGGAGAGCTGCTCGAGATCCCAGCCGGCGAAGTGAGGAAAAGCGCACAATAGGAATTCCTCCGACCGACAATATACGCGATAGGCTTCCTCCGTATTTATGCTGGTCAACAAATCCACCAGTGGTCCCACGAAGCAGGTGGCGAATAATGGGAGACCGGCTGTCGATGAGGTCGACAAGCTCTGGGGTCAGCGGACACCGAGCGACGAGACGTGTCCTGCAGTCGAAGGAGGAAGGGGTGGCTCACTTGGCGTAGAGGCTGGCTTGGTTCGGGCACACTCGGACCCGGCT
The DNA here is from genome assembly GCF_000255335.2 of Galendromus occidentalis. Taxonomy (NCBI): domain Eukaryota; kingdom Metazoa; phylum Arthropoda; class Arachnida; order Mesostigmata; family Phytoseiidae; genus Galendromus; species Galendromus occidentalis. Next base: position 768,716 of record NW_003805463.1, read on the forward strand.
CACCGCTCAGTCGGTCTTTCACGAAACCATCCAGATGGCTTCACTTCATTACAGGCATCGCGGGAGGGGGAGCGAGACCCGTATACTCCCTATGGACTCTAGCCTCATGATAGCTCGAGTCGGCGGCGCGGCGTAGACAGCAACGAGAGCGAGACGGCAGATGCACCGACTACATCTGGGCAGGAAAAAAACTCGGAGGAGCATAAGTCTCTTTATGCAGGCTATCCACGCCACGCTCACGGGAGATACCGCTGAAAAAGAAGCTGCCGCTACCGCAAGCATCAGCCGTCATCATGACGATTGCGTCGGAATCGTCGTCGTCTACTCGAGGAGAGCTCCATCTCTCCGGTGAGAGACCGCCAAAAATGCCGCGAGGAGAGAGCAATTGTCCGACCGCGTACGGAAGCAGAGCATTCAGGCATTGTGTTCGCCCAACAGGCACGAGATTTCGCGAGCTTCGATCGGGCTCCGGCTCGCAAGCGAAGACGATATCTTGAATGATCGAACATCCCATGGCTTCAGCGAAAAGAGGGGGCCGCAGATCGGCCGTCGCCCGACGACGCGTCCGGGAGGTGTACCACGAAGGATTTCTGCATCATTCCGTGCTCGGTTTCCTATTTTTCTTCCGCTACAATGGGAGTCTTCGCCCGCCGAAACAATCGGAGGAATTCCACCACATCGAATGCTCTTCGACAGCTCACGAATGAAAGGAGGGATTTCACAGGAGCTGATTAGGACAGTACTACGACGCTGCGGCCAGATGACGCCCTTAAGCCAGCTGCCCAGCTCAGCGACCGTTGCGGCAGCTGGGGGAAAGCGCGGTGCTGCTGCTCCTGTTGTCCTCTTTATTTGCTGCTCTTGCTGTCCCCAAACTCCTGTTTCACTCCTTACTCACGGTCGCCGTTCGTCTTCTCCACTCCTTTCTCTATCCCGCCATTTCCCTGCCATCGTCTCCATCCTTGACGTCCCTCGCTCGTCTTCCCTCCATCTCACCCAGCAGCAGGTTTGGCGTGTGCGAGCTTGACGACAACGGCAAAAGAGGATTCTCGTATTTTCGTCTTCGTCGTCGTCGTCGTCTTTGTCGCTTCTTTGTCAAGAGTCCACAAATCAATTTGCGACTTCGGAGCAGTGCTTCCCCCGCTCCCTTGCTGCTCCCTATTCTCCATCCGTCTAGTTCTCCTTCGGCGTTCTCGGTGTTCGGCCCTGTCAATGGGCTCGCTCGGGTCTGTGTGTCGTTCGTTCGGTCGTTCGTTCGTTCGTCCCTACGTCCCGCGTACATGGAGCGCCGTACATCGAAGACCGACAGAACCTGGCCAACATCATTAGGTCACAGCTCACGGGCGGTTCCGGGAGATCTGTTAACGTTTTCTGACGTCGTTGTTCGATTGTTCCCGCGATGAGGACGCCCGCAAGTGGATGCTTGAGTCAGTCTGACACTCCAGACGTCAAGCTGGCGTCTCCGAATAACTAGGATTCGCAGAGCCACTAGTCTCATTGCCGTCGAGTTGAACGACGACGACGCGACGTTGTCAACGATGATGACGCCCACCACAGGCAGAACAGGATGTGGTGGCGGCGATGGGGGGAATACGGCATCTAGCGGACGACAAAAGGGAAAAAGTTTGAAAATGCAACAAAAAGCAGCCCAACCACAAAACGGTCACCCAAACTTTGTCGCTTCAATGAGATTGTACGAAGAGTTTACGCGGTTTCGATTGTGTTGACAGCAGCGGCGATGGCGGATGAATGGAAGAAAGTGAAAGTTGGATGCATGCACGCAGCATGAATGGTATGCCCTCGGTGCAATGATGGAGCTCGGTGGAATCTTGCTCCACGCGCACACTCAGGGTGTTATGTGTCGGTGGTGCGCTCGTCCGTCCGTCCGGCCACCCGCTCGCCGGCCACGTGTTTGGCTGGCAGGCTACCGCCGCGCGTCGCTCGCTCTCTAGTTCCTCGGTCGCCGCCGCCGTCGACGACGACGACGGGCGTTTTCGTTGTTGTTTGTAGGCCGGCTCGGTCACTTTGTCGGCGGGTCTCCTTTCGAAAATAGTTGCTTGCCGGATGGCTGGTCGAGGACGCTCGATGATAAATGAAATAATGAAGCGTGCCTCCTCCGTTAGCAGCGGCCACCGCGCGGTAGTTTTATCAAAACCCCACCCGAAGCAGCATCACGGCGACTGACGATGCGACGACAACGGCCGAGCTCAATTATTTTATCTCCCGCAAGCTCCATCGTTTCCATCGGGCTACCACTACGACCGTCGGTCGGTGGTCGTCTCCGTCGCTCTCGGTGGGGCGCTGAGAACGAAGAAGCCAACTGTGGATTGGCGGGACACCATATCCTCTTACTTTATCCAGATGCTACCGCCGACAGAGCCTTCGGTGGTCTTCGCAACGGCGGCGGCGGTCGGCCCGCTTTTCATATCCTCAGTAGGTCGGAGGCACGCCTAACTTATCCCTCGCTCGCTGCTTCCTTTATTTTTCTCTTAACTTGCCCCCTAGCCAGAGCTTCATGGCTCTCGGATCCGACCGGGATCGGGGCAACTCTGACTGAGTGTCTTGGACCGGAGTCTCTCCGTGTGGTCAGGGCCCACTGTCGAAATCATAGCCTTGCCTGCATGTATGCGCTCAGAGCTTTGCTCCTCTTTCATTTTGATTTTTTCCCCTGCTTTTTATCGTTCCGGATGCCGGCCCCGACCCCCGGATTCGGCGAGCGACCACTCTCGAGCGCTGTCAAGTCTCATGCATTCTCGACTGAGTGAGGAGCCGAAATGTTTTTCCCCATTTCTCCACATGGTTCCTCGCGGCCCCTCCACGAGGCGAGCTGGCAACTTGGGCAAAGGGACAGTTCCCTTCGTGAGCGGGCTCCAGTGTTTGACATCAACAAACTGATAATACGCGACTTTATGAGCGCAAGCCCACCGGACGGAGAGCATTTATTCGTTTAACGACTGTTCAGGATATCTGATTGCTCGGAGCAAGAGGAAAAGACGACTGAGGCGACTCGAGGTCTATTCCGAGTCCGAGAATTTACGACCATCGGCCCCGCCCCGTATCGAATTCAAGCTCTCACGAAACTTGTCCCTGTCGAGCGAGAGTTCCGAGACTCGATGAGAGTTCCGAGATGAGATACGAACTTTCCGTTTCCGTGTGCCGAGACTGGTCTCCATTCGGCGGTGGATCCCCGACGTGGACTCACCAACATAGAGGATTCGTCTCCCTCTCGCTAGGGCCCACCACGTAATTAAAGTTCACGTTCAGCCCCGGAGGGTATCATGTGCTTAAGGAACGGCGCGGGGCGGCCCTGTGTACCTAGCGAACAAATGACTCTGGCGCCGGAATTTCGCGGTAGCGGCATCATGCAAACATGCCGTGTAGGCATGAGCATGATGTCCGCTAGGAGCAGTACGCCCTCTGTACGCCCCTTGTACGCCCTTTGTACGCAAAGACCGCGCCAAGTACGCCGATCGGCCGCCGATAGTACGCCAAGTACGTCAAACTGACGCCTCGTACGCCGTCACTTCGATCTCGATCTAACATGTGGGGCGATTCAAATAATCTTCACGAAGATGGGAACCAACGTCTCCCGATCTGGGAAGATGGGACGGAATAAGATGCTCCAGGAAATTGAGGAGAATAGGCGGATTCGACCGAGGATTATTCGCGTCAATCAACCTCGGTGGCGAAACCAGAACTCAGTGAGGCTTCTGAGCGATAATTTGTTCCCGATTAACTACAAAAGCGCAAACTATAAGGACGAAAGCGCAAGCGCAAGCGCAAGCACTGAATAAGTTTTATTCAAAGAGATATGCAGCGCTTCGCTCAGCTCCGGGAGCTCCCGAAGTTCTAGGGATCCGGTTGCGGTAGCCGTTGGAGGAGACGGAGACGGACTAATCAGGCTGCGCCGATGTTTCGACCTCTCGCGCTTCAGGGGCTGTTGAGCTCACATCCGCTTCAGGAGCAAATGGATTGTCCGATCCAGCCAGGTTCCTGACAAGCATTATCCGTCTAAATCTCTCATCACTTATTCTCTCACGAGAATAATGTCGCACGGTTCTCGCTCGCGAGAAGGCCCTCTCCGAAGGAACACTTGTCGGCTGCACTGCATTCAATATCGCCATCAAAGAATCAATATCGTGATCAATGGTCGTCTCTTGACTTTCTGTACGTAGTTCGTGGTCTGAAAGTAGACGTGCAGCCACCAAATGTGGACTTTCCGTTGAACGAGGTGCAGCTTGTCGATTGCTTGAACATGAAGGAGAACCTGCGGAAGGCCCAGCGGATCTTCGCCGCCTAGAGAGCACCATGGCTTCGAAGGTTTTTGCTGAGCTCATGGACTCTCCTGGAACTTCGGCAGATTCAAGCTCACGGCACCTCCGAATTCTGCTATAACGTCCAATCGCTCTAGAAGAACGACAGGACCTTCACTCAGTCTCGCGAGAAGATCGTCGAAGGCTGAGATCAAAGAAAGCTCCTCAAAATATCTGCTAGTCTGGGACGTTAAACCTCGGCGCTCGAGGATCCGAACACTAACGAACCGAGCAAGAATTTTGCTGAACGTTGAATCTTTCGCCTCCAGGGCTTCCAAGAGAGTCTGCAATAGAATGATGGCTTACATCTCACATTAGATGTGACTTCCTGCACATTTGATGCTAGCGTACCGTTAGAGAAAAAAATTAGGGCTAACACTAGGCCTAAGTCAAGAGTGTTGAACTGCGTACATAGAAATGGTGACTCGAACGTCAATACTTCTAAAGAAAACAAGCAGAGGACGAGAGCTTAATCGATGGATGTGAAGCTAGGGCCTACTGGTCGTTTCGTATCTAGATGTCGACAATCAATCGCTAAGAAGATGGATCTGTGGTATCTTAGATTAGTGATCTCGCCCAACTTCTCGGTCACATTCACTCGACAGCGTCTCCAGTCTCCATGCACGAACCCCTATTTCTCACCATTCATACCTGCAATATGTAATCAGCATCAAGCATTGTAGTCCCTTCCTTAGAGAGCATCCCGACGGCGTTTTCGACGTGTTGCAGGGCATCCACCATTTCCTCGATCAACCTCTTGTCGTCTTCTCCGACGGGGAATGAGCTTCGGCGTGAATTGGTCTCATGAACTTGCCTCATCTTGTCGCTCAACTCGAGGAATCTCCGCATCATCGCTAAGCTACTGTTCCACCGTGTTGTGCAATCTAGAAGGACTTTTTTACACCCGACGCTGCCGCTTAGTCTAATAAGCTGGTCGTGCTTCATGTGACTCCTCACAAAGCCAGAACACGCCGTTCGTACCCTGCTCAGGGCTTGCCCTTAGCTCCCTCTGTATGTTGTTGGCACGCTCCTCGACCGACCCGCCGTTTCTTCGTCCATATCATCGGACTCATCATCTGATTGCGAGCCATCCGACGGCATCTGGTCACTCTGAAAGTGATCGATCTCGATGCGTCTGGAGTCGAATGCGTCCAAGACCGCAAGGTGGAGGGCATGCGCGTAACATTTCTGATGATAGAAAGGCCGTGGTTCGGCAGCGCGTTTGAGGAGTTCGCCAAGTCTGAGCATGGCGGGTGCAGCATCCGTGGTTATCCCTCTGATATCTGCGATTGAGAGATGGAAATCTCGCAGACCCTCGACAATTTTATCGAAAATGTTTTCAGCAGTAGCTGTCGTCGTAATCCTCACGATGAAGAGCTCTACGCTCCTGGACTTCAAGCATGATATTTCTTGTGTCGAGTGGAAAGTGACCCCGATGAAGCGCTTCCTTTGAAACGACCACTCATCTGCTTTCGTCCTTATAGTTTGCGCTATTGTAGTTAATCGGGAACAAATTATCGCTCAGAAGTCACGGAGGTCTTACCAAGATCTCCCTATCGTGACGGACATTAGCTTTTCGATGAATCACCACACGACAGCGAAGACCGAGTAAGAGACAATCCGAGTGGAGCTGTCGTTCCGATAGGGGATTCCTTCACACCCACCATCCTCTATCGGATTCGATGCCCCTAATGGACGAGAGAAATACTTTTCAAGCCCCACACTATTGTCTCTGTAACGTAGCTCAAGAGCGAGAACCCCCGATAAGAACATCGATAGGATCTTTGAGATGTCCACATGCCGATTGATTCAGAAAATTGTATCCCGCCCCCCATCACGGCTCACTTATCATTAGAGTTCCCATTTACCCGGACATTTATCCGGGAAAAACCGGACATTTTTCGGACGGACATCGAGGCCTGAACCGGACAAAAAACCGGACGCTTGAAGTTTGATTACCAGGAGGGAATCAGGAGCGTTAGATAATGGAAGAAACCCGACTCGTCACTTTATTCATCGAAGAGGATATCGCAGTTGAATTGAATGGAAAGATGCCTTCTCAGATTTATGGGCGTTAATCTATGGCGACGATCCGAGAGAAGATTCTTGTACATGGAGAAAGATCGCTCAACATCGGCATTCGAAACAACAGCATATTTGAAAACATCTGCATCTCCTCCTGACAATCTGGATAGATACTCGAAATTCGGATCTCTTCCGAAAATTCCGTCGAATTGGTAAGCGAAGAGTATACGGAGTATACGGAGAAAACTCGAGAAAGAGAGTATAGAGCATAATCGATACATAGAGCCGCTTGAACGGATATCGATTGCAAGACCAGTAAACTGCCCCTAGAAGTGGGAATCGTTTCAATGGGGCCTGTGCTCGCCCCCGAGCGAATCCGCAAATCTCAGTGAGACTTCGACTCCGTGACTTCGTGAGAAGGAGCAAACGTGAGAAGCAGCTCAGGAAAAGCCTTGACCTAGGGGAATCAAGGAGCGTCCAGCACGGATCAATTGAGACCAAGATTCCAAGATTAGCCCCTCCGGAATCGGCGATTACCAAAAACCGGACAAAAATGCGGAAAACCGGACAAGAAGACGGACAAGGACATGTCCGGGTAAATGGGAACTCTACTTATCATGGACCCATGGCTATGAGTTCGAGCTCGATGCGTGCGTACCGAGAGCTCACCCACTGGGTGAAACCCATTCCGACTCGCGGACTTACCGAACGAGATGCAATCACGAATCGTGAACTGAATGCATCATGAACGTCTCACGTAGATTTGTAACCTCGAGACGAGGACTTCGAGCGGTGGTCTTTCGAATTTTTTTCAACCGTAGCCGTAAGATGGATCATATCCGGCGATAACCCGTAAAATTTACCCGCTTCTGGGCTCGTCGATAAGGTCCGCAGTTCGGAAAACCGTGGTACACCCAAATTCCATGACCCACGAGAAGTTTTCCGCAGGCGGGGAGTCATTTCGTTCCCCGTTCGTTTTGGGGGACGGGAACCCGAGAGCTCGGGAGTAGCTAGCTCATTGCCCGGATTGGCCTCGTCAGGGATTTTTTTGACGAAACATCATTTATTTTCGGGAATTCTTTTATCTGACAGCTCACAGGAATAACAGCATACTTGAAAGCAGCTTTAAACCTCTAGAACTTTTCTCGTCAGAGATATTGGAAGTTCAGCCTCGAGCTGTGTGAGTTTATCGCGTGGAGATTTTACATTGTGGTCTTCTTGAGGTCGAAAGAAGAGTCGTCTATCCGCATTACACCCCGCAAGGTGTTGTTTCAAACGGCTCCTGAATGGTGGGGTTGAGGTGGTGTTCCTGATTGAGGCAGGGAGCATGTTCCATATGTTCGCCGCCTCGGAAAGGAAGGAGTGTCTTCCGGCAGTCGATTTCCTCTACTGGGGATACTTCCCGTTTTCGATCTGGAGAAATATCAATGGGTAGTATCGGGAGCAATGTTCGGGATATCTGGTGAATCACCACCACCACCAACAGCAGCAGGCAACAACCACACACACACAGTCGTCGCATACAGCAGCTGATGATGACGAGTGATCCCTGGGGTCTCCTCTCAGCATGGGCAATGGGCACGACGACAGCGCCCGCGCCACTAGAGGTCTTTAGCTCGGACGCTTGGAAGAAGCGCGAGGGTCCTTTTACAAAATCGATCTCAATCAATTTGCTCTTTGTGTGAGGAGTGATGCCCACAATGGTTTAGCAGACAGCTTTTATACTCCTGCCGGAGCCAGAAATCTAGATGCTTCGGAGCACTTAAACACCCATCCCGCGGAGGTCAGAGTTGCAGTCGCATAATCACGTTTTTTCACACAGTAGGCGATTGGTTCGAGCTGGAAGTCGACAGTGGGGGAAAATTAAGATCAGGCGCTTGCTTAAAATGTCGCAAAAACTTCAAGACTCCAAGGAGCGGCGTGAACGTTTTAAGAAACCACATTTCAAGCCACAAACGGAAAGCGTCGTCGTCGTCACCCTCCCGGAAGTCCAAAGGATGTAAGATCGTAACGAGCCTGATTGCCTTCGGAATGCCGTTCTCCTGCTGTGATAGATGGGGTTTTCGCGAAATGTACAAAGACGCCGGCTATGGGATCATCAATAGGCACGCTGCGGCGAGAATCCTCGATGCAGAATCGAGACAACTCCAATCACTCCTAATCGAAGAATTTCTGAACTTGAAGAAACATGTCGTTGGGACACCAAGAGTCATCTTCACATTGACTGCAGATGAGTGGTCGTTTCAAAGGAAGCGCTTCATCGGGGTCACTTTCCACTCGACACAAGAAATATCATGCTTGAAGTCCAGGAGCGTAGAGCTCTTCATCGTGAGGATTACGACGAGAGCTACTGCTGAAAACATTTTCGATAAAATTGTCGAGGGTCTGCGAGATTTCCATCTCTCAATCGCAGATATCAGAGGGATAACCACGGATGCTGCACCCGCCATGCTCAGACTTGGCGAACTCCTCAAACGCGCTGCCGAACCACGGCCTTTCTATCATCAGAAATGTTACGCGCATGCCCTCCACCTTGCGGTCTTGGACGCATTCGACTCCAGACGCATCGAGATCGATCACTTTCAGAGTGACCAGATGCCGTCGGATGGCTCGCAATCAGATGATGAGTCCGATGATATGGACGAAGAAACGGCGGGTCGGTCGAGGAGCGTGCCAACAACATACAGAGGGAGCTAAGGGCAAGCCCTGAGCAGGGTACGAACGGCGTGTTCTGGCTTTGTGAGGAGTCACATGAAGCACGACCAGCTTATTAGACTAAGCGGCAGCGTCGGGTGTAAAAAAGTCCTTCTAGATTGCACAACACGGTGGAACAGTAGCTTAGCGATGATGCGGAGATTCCTCGAGTTGAGCGACAAGATGAGGCAAGTTCATGAGACCAATTCACGCCGAAGCTCATTCCCCGTCGGAGAAGACGACAAGAGGTTGATCGAGGAAATGGTGGATGCCCTGCAACACGTCGAAAACGCCGTCGGGATGCTCTCTAAGGAAGGGACTACAATGCTTGATGCTGATTACATATTGCAGGTATGAATGGTGAGAAATAGGGGTTCGTGCATGGAGACTGGAGACGCTGTCGAGTGAATGTGACCGAGAAGTTGGGCGAGATCACTAATCTAAGATACCACAGATCCATCTTCTTAGCGATTGATTGTCGACATCTAGATACGAAACGACCAGTAGGCCCTAGCTTCACATCCATCGATTAAGCTCTCGTCCTCTGCTTGTTTTCTTTAGAAGTATTGACGTTCGAGTCACCATTTCTATGTACGCAGTTCAACACTCTTGACTTAGGCCTAGTGTTAGCCCTAATTTTTTTCTCTAACGGTACGCTAGCATCAAATGTGCAGGAAGTCACATCTAATGTGAGATGTAAGCCATCATTCTATTGCAGACGTCTCTTGGAAGCCCTGGAGGCGAAAGATTCAACGTTCAGCAAAATTCTTGCTCGGTTCGTTAGTGTTCGGATCCTCGAGCGCCGAGGTTTAACGTCCCAGACTAGCAGATATTTTGAGGAGCTTTCTTTGATCTCAGCCTTCGACGATCTTCTCGCGAGACTGAGTGAAGGTCCTGTCGTTCTTCTAGAGCGATTGGACGTTATAGCAGAATTGGTGAGGTGCCGTGAGCTTGAATCTGCCGAAGTTCCAGGAGAGTCCATGAGCTCAGCAAAAACCTTCGAAGCCATGGTGCTCTCTACGCGGCGAAGATCCGCTGGGCCTTCCGCAGGTTCTCCTTCATGTTCAAGCAATCGACAAGCTGCACCTCGTTCAACGGAAAGTCCACATTTGGTGGCTGCACGTCTACTTTCAGACCACGAACTACGTACAGAAAGTCAAGAGACCACCATTGATCGCGATATTGATTCTTTGATGGCGATATTGAATGCAGTGCAGCCGACAAGTGTTCCTTCGGAGAGGGCCTTCTCGCGAGCGAGAACCGTGCGACATTATTCTCGTGAGAGAATAAGTGATGAGAGATTTAGACGGATAATGCTTGTCAGGAACCTGGCTGGATCGGACAATCCATTTGCTCCTGAAGCGGATGAGAGCTCAACAGCCCCTGAAGCGCGAGAGGTCGAAACATCGGCGCAGCCTGATTAGTCCGTCTCCGTCTCCTCCAACGGCTACCGCAACCGGATCCCGAGAACTTCGGGAGCTCCCGGAGCTGAGCGAAGCGCTGCATATCTCTTTGAATAAAACTTATTCAGTGCTTGCGCTTGCGCTTGCGCTTTCGTCCTTATAGTTTGCGCTTTTGTAGTTAATCGGGAACAAATTATCGCTCAGAAGCCTCACTGAGTTCTGGTTTCGCCACCGAGGTTGATTGACGCGAATAATCCTCGGTCGAATCCGCCTATTCTCCTCAATTTCCTGGAGCATCTTATTCCGTCCCATCTTCCCAGATCGGGAGACGTTGGTTCCCATCTTCGTGAAGATTATTTGAATCGCCCCACATGTTAGATCGAGATCGAAGTGACGGCGTACGAGGCGTCAGTTTGACGTACTTGGCGTACTATCGGCGGCCGATCGGCGTACTTGGCGCGGTCTTTGCGTACAAAGGGCGTACAAGGGGCGTACAGAGGGCGTACTGCTCCTAGCGGACATCATGCTCATGCCTAATGCCGTGTTGAGCAACGATTCAAACGCATTAGATAATGATGTTCACTGCTGACTGGTGACGAGTGACGAGACACATTCTCCATTAACCGTGAGTATATAGCCACGAGACAGCGCAGCAAAAAGTCGGATGGGTTTCCGCCGTCAATGTGTTTCCTGTCTGAGGAAAGCCTTTCAAATGAATCGGTCGCCCCCGCTTGGGCGAAACGGGTCATCTGCCGGGCTACCATCACTCCACATTACGTGGGTCGTGGGTATGCTTTGGACCTAGAGAAGCCAATGTCTCTCTGTCCTCTGAACACACCACGTTCAGACCCTCCACCGATTCACTATGAACCTCAAGGATATCGTCCGGAGATCATAGCCGGAAAAAGCCGATGATCACGACATCACGACGCTGCGCGCGGAGGAAACTCCACTTCATCGATACGGAGTACTCATCTGTCTACTCGCCCATTCCTTCAATGATCTTCGCAGAACTCGAGATTCCTCACGGCAAGATGGGTGACGTCCGTGCAAGTACATCGGTAGCTTCGACCAACGTTATTCCTCGCTAAGCCGCTTACTACTGATGACGCTGTCGTCGGCTTCGTCCTGGTCGGGCCGCTCGTAGGGCCGATCGTAGGGCAGCTCGTAGGGCAGCTCGTAGGGCAGCTCGTAGGGCAGCTCGTAGGGCAGCTCGTGCTGCTGGTTCTCGACGACGGCGACGCTCACTTAAATAAATGACCGTGTTGGCATCGGATTTACATAATTGCCTGCCTGCCAGACAAGCTGTTGGTTGGCCGACAGGCCGGTCTTCCGACTGGATTTTTGCCTGGCTGGCTGACTGTTCGAGGACGTTGGTCTCCTTGTCTTCTCCTCGTACTCGTTGGCGTCTTCATCCAGTGGATGCATGACTCGACCGACCGACGAGTAACGCAAGTGACTACCTCAATGCTCAGATCCCGCTTTCAGCTGTTGTACTCGTTTCCTTCGCGACGGGTCTCCCCTCGCCCCCCCCCCGACTAGCCCGTCTGTCACCTTATTCAGTCGCTGATACGGTCACCTTATTCGTTCCTCTCGACTCCTCTAGCGCTCCCTGCTCTGCCGCTATGATTTCTTCATTATACACGAGAGAAGTTCAAATTATTTCTTTTCTCGTATGGTCCGGTCGTCCCCCTCATTTTCTTTGATCAAACCTCCTCTCGCTTCCTCCCTCCTAATCTGACCGTCCGTCCGAGCAGTTGTGACGGGGAGCGCTTCCCCCGTCTCGATGCTTTACTCCCTTACACATGTACGATCCCAGTGCCGGTCGTTGTGTTTTTGCACGGAGCTTAACTGGTCATTAAAATTTCCGCCCTCGCTGCAGCAGTCAGCCGGCTTTCTCCCAGAACGATTGACCGCGATTTACGAGATGAATCGCCGTTCCCAAGTTTCCCGAGATCGCGAATGCGAATCCTAAGGTTTCTCGCTCTCTTCCACGAAACCCGCTCCGGGGATACATATACCGCTCTTAAACGACGGTCTTGGCGCTCCTCATTGGGGCGCGGACGTCTCCTCTCTTTCCTCGACAGGCGACACGCTCTGTTTGAGGTACAACTTGTCAAACAGGCTTCAATATGGCTAATAGGGCCGCAACAGAGGCAAACATTACAGGGAGGCCGGGAGGTTATCAATCAGATGCTCATAGTGGACGCCCATGTGTCTCCATTCGTTTCACAGACACCGGTCACCAGTCTAGCGTGGCGCACACACCTGCTCGGTGACGAACCGCAGACCGGGCATCGGCTGACGGAGTGCCTATTAGTTTCCATCTCTCCCAGGTTTTCTGATTTGTTTGTCGCCCTTGGAGAAACTGCACTGGATCGACCGCTAGACCTGTGGACTCCGTCTCAGAAGATGGGTCGCGAAATCTCGAACATCTCGCCTCCGAGCTCGGGCCGGCGAAGTGGAGATTTCGAAAACCTATTCCAATTTCAGATCGCCGAGTCCGGTGGCCGGGCCAACCTGGGCGGCTGGGAGGTATTACGACCTTCCGGATCCACAGAGAGAGAGAGAGATAGGAAGCCGGAGAAGAGTCATCACTTACATTAGAGAAGGGATTCGGATGAGGGACGAAATATGACATTTCGTGCGTTTTTGGGGTGACTTTACGGCTGGCAGCCCCTTCCGCGTATGAAATTTGCACAACGGATCCGCAGAGGGCTGGAATCGGATAGCGGGCTCGGATTCGGTTTTTAGCCCTGTAAAGTCACCATTCTTGATTCATTCGATTCTTTCTCCGGCTTCTTTCTGCCCTCGGTCTTATCTCGACCCGCACGCTCTGGAGTAGGGTTTGACGACATCAGGGCTCAGATTAATATGTATCGACCTTTGATGACCCTCGATCGCGTCCGGAACAGAAAACCGCAGGGTCTCTCCCTCGCATCGAACATCGCGAGGAAGAGACTCCGGCACAGGGATGATTCGCGTACCGGGAGGGGGAGTGTCGGAAAATCATGGGAGACGTAGCATAGAGGTCTCGGGAAATCGTCGTAACCTGATCGGGAACTATCGGGAGGTGCTCGATTCAGCTCGCTCCTTTTCCGTACCAACACGCAAGGCACGTTGAGCAAGATGGTGGAGGTCAATGGGTGAATTCATCGCGCTTGGTCCCATTCGAATCGTTCATCTGGGTCGATATTCGCTTCCCGTGAACCCGTCTCTAGCCATTAGTGCATCCGCAAGGGAAGAGCTTGTATCTTCCTCTGCGGCGCTCGTTTGCTCGCGGCGTCGATGTTCAAGCTAAATGTTGCTTACCAGGAGTGGGGAAACGAGTAGGAGAAACGGACAGTGCAATCGAAATAAATATCAATACCCCAGTAGTTTGCCAGTCGGAGAGAGCTATCTCGGCTCTGCGAGGACTATCCAGCCACCTTTAATGGGGAAGGCAAGCGCATACATTCTACTGCAAATGCCCTGACTGAGAGCAGAGGCCGGCCAACTAGCCAGCTGAACAGCTACATGGCACCTGCTACTCGCGACTGCAACAAACACGCTGTTCTCTCACTCAACAATTGTCACCGCTAACAGCTGTACTATCAGGGTCCATCATCAGGTTTATTCTCCGGCGTACCGGCATTGTCGATATAGATGCGCCTGTGACCGAAAGAATGATGCTCCGGATTACGGGCCTGAGGGGAACGTTCTTCAATTATTACTCGGTTCTTCGGGCAGGGGAGATTCGGCTGGCAGATCCGAGTGAGCTTCTCAATATACATACACAATGCGACTATTGCCAGTTAGCTGCGTCCGGTGCGCGAATGGGACGAGTTCCCGTCCCAGTAAAAGTTCCCGGAGGATGACCTTGCAAGACGCCCCGAGGCATTGAGAGAGAGCGATCTCTCAGTCGTGATGTCGTGAAATTATCCCGAGGTTTTCTCAATTCCGGAATCGTCGAGCACGTATCTGGAAACTTTCGCGTAGCTGATTTTATCGTACCGATCGGCGAGTAGAAATATTCGTATTTTACGAAAAGTCTGTCTTCCCAGGACTCTCTTGGGATTTAGGATCGTCGTCGAAGAGAGGGTAGGTTTTTTTTTTTCCTTTTTCCTCTTCTATATGTGCCTGCACCGCAATAGCTTTCATGCTCACGTTCCTGCTCGCTTTCCTGTGGAGCGTAGATCTCATGGATTCGCCCCGCAAGCCGAGCTTTCAAGGAATTGTCCGCCGGAATTTGAGCTTCCTGTTTTCTTTCCTCATATGCACGTGTCTACGGGAGGAAGTCCGCGGTACCACCGGAGATCCGATCCATCGTTTCCTTGTTTCCTGGTCCGAGGACGTCAGCTCCCTGAACTGAATTTCGATTCATCTCCTACAAGAATTTCCTCCCGTTTTGACTATTTACGGAAAGTTGAATTCTCCGAAAAATGCCTCTTTTTCCCTTACTGCTGCTTAGGATGACACAGGCGGGCGCGTAGAGAGACATTCCTTTTCTAACTCCACCATCACACACTTCATGTGTTAAAACCTTCCCAAATGCTTGTTCATGATGCAATTATATGGGAAGAAGGTATCGTCCCCAGTCGGACATAGATTGACGGATGGACATGTGCTGCACGTCTGATGAGGATTTCGTTCTCATGCAAGGGGTTTTCGTTGACCATATCCGGAACGTAAACCCAGTAGACGAGGAAACAAAGACAGGCGGAAAGAGACGTTGTCGAGTGTACGTATGCCGTCCCCGCGGAGTGGGCTTCAGGACCTTCCGATCGCGGCGCCGCCGTACGGGATCTCTATTGGCTTCCTGCCAGAACGATGTCATTCCACGGAAATCGACTGTGGAATAGAAGAGGCGACTGACGATTCCAAGATTTCCCTCTGCCGATTTCCTCAGTTTCGGACGGATTCTGACCTATCGAACTCACCTCCTCGAGCGCCGGGTAGGGGGAGCCCTTTGAGGGGATGAACTACGAGCGATTGATCTTCTTGAGATTCCGTCGGAGGCGCTCTTGAATCCGAGTCTCAATCACTCCCTCGATAAGACGACAAATTGAGCGAGGCGCGTTGGAAGCTCATTTCATAACGTGCGCGGAGGGGTTCTCTTCTTTCCTCTCCAGCTGCTGCTGCTGCCCGATGATGACCATGACGACGGGGCTCTCCCCGAACAGCATAATTCGAAGCCTCCAAAGGAACGTTGGGCAGCGGATGTGGGTTGATGACGGCGAAGTCCATCCGTCATGTTAATTGCTTTTGTTCGAGCTTATGTCGATGCAGTACATATTGGACGAGGATGGATCAAATCCCGTCCGCTGTCTTGGGAGCAAGCCCCCCCTACACTTGTTTTCCTCAATACGGATCTGTTTCCGGCGACTATGATCAGAAAATAATCTCAAGCACATCGAGCTGGATGAGTATTTGACTCTCCGTTCGGCCCCTCTCCCCCTTCTCGGAGTTCGGACGATTCGGCAAGATGCGGCTCCGAGACCACAGGGTCACCAGTTCATCAATCGTGGGATCCGCTCCAGTTCGCTCTTGGCCTGATTTTCGGTCGGACCGTCGAGCCAAAGGTAACTCGCATGAATGCCTAACAGAGGAAAGTTTGACTTGCGACGGGGAACGCCCTCACACCGCTCCCCTGCCCACATTGCCGCCTCTCGGATTCAGTCCCCCATTCATAGCCCTTGACTTGATTCACGACGACGCGGGAGAGTTTCTGCTGTAGCATCGGTGTCCGTCGGTCGGTCTGAGCTACCCTTCTGCCGCCGGTCTGTTTGTCTGACGATTCGTTCGCTCTTCCGACCGACCGTCGATGTGTGCGTGCGAGTGTAACTGGCAAAAGACCTGTAGTAGAAAGTGCGGCAGTAGCGACTTTCCTGCCGCTCCCCCACCCGTCTGGCTGCTTACTCGGACATGAGGAAGCTTTGCCTAATCGAGTTTGCGGCTGGCTGGTGAGCGAGCGAGCGAGCCAGCTATCTTTATGATCACAGAGAGAACGCGAGAGAGGTACATAGAACGAGATCTCGGACGACTCACGGTCAGAGAGATCCTCTCGCGCAGAAGAGTTCGTGTAACTTCCTTGCCACGGTTTCTCCTGAAGCTGAGCTCTTCTCGGACCCCGGACTGGTACCAGCTAGCGTCCGTCGCAGGCGGAACCGATGAAAGAGCGCCAGAATATAGAAAAGTAGACATGGGATACGGGAGAGCATCGGGAGCGGGCGATTGGTTCGGGCGCTCGTTCGACCGCTCCGGCAATGCGTGGATCGCGCTGTCGAATATCTTCTTCGTTCCGTCCGGCTAGAGGTCTCCTTCAGCTTTTAGCTGGCTGACTGTGTGAGAGGAGAAGAAGGAGCCGGCATCAAACTTTATGATGGCCTCCCGTCGCTCGGCCAGCCGAGAGTGGCTATGTGCGGGGAGGGGGCGGAGAGGCCAGGTACGAACAGGAAAAAAGGGTTCAACTCCTCTCCTGAGATGGCTCATGGTGCTTGCACCGCCTCCGCCCGGTACTTCAACGCGGAGTCGGGCATACAGCCATAGGATGGGTGAACAGACAGACGCACATACAAACATACGAACGTACATATACATACGAATATAAAACTGAAAAAGACGGAGAGGGAGGATGTACGAGGACCGAAACGTGATGCTTCCTCTTCAATTACCGTCTGCGAGCGCGAGATGGCTGCCGATCTGTCTGCTCGACCGACTGACTGACTGACCGACAAAGTGTTCGACTGCCAGGCAGCTGCTCTCACTGACTGCGGTTGCGGGAATGCGCGTGGCTACTGCGCGTGGAAGATGGGAGACCGCTGAGCACGTCCGATCGGAGAACTTCCGTCGACGCCAGTTATGCCACGCGTGCTGTAATGGACTGCGCTCGGGTTGCATTGCTCGCACGCCCGCGCACGAACGAGGCGAATCGAGGTACCGAAAAGAATGAGACCGTCAAGAATTCACGGATAGGCTGTTGCGGGTCCGAGCTTCGGGTATTCTCTTGTTTGAGGGTTCCTGGATGATGAGAAAAAATGAAGTTTTCGATAGCGACACCCTGTCCTCCTCGTTCCAATGCTTTCCGAGAAATGATCCAGATCTCCGGAGGAAAACTCCCGAAATGTACTTCGCAGACTCATTTCTTGGCAGCAGTGGCGCTTCGGTAAAAATTGACGATATCGCCGGTCCGCTGAGGGGCCGTCGAGAGTCTGGAGGGGCATTCAGGGGCGCGTGGAGGGAGGGACGGGACAAATAAGAGAAGAAAATCCACGGGGCTAAAAACGAGAGCTAGCGCTCCTTGGAAAAAATCATTATTGGAAAATGTCAGAATCGATCTTTGTTTCTCGTTCATGTGTTCTCCCCTCAGCGCTGCTCGTCGCTGGGGCATCCCGGCCGAGCCAGCGAGCGAGCGAGTGAGTGAGTGAGCGACCGAGTGAAAAAGCGAGCGCTTGTGGTAGCGTGCTAGCCGCCTCACTTACCTGCCGAGGTACGAGGGGTACAAGCACGGCAGGCTGCCCTCGAGTCCCCTCCCCCGAATTCTCCCTTCCTCTCACTGGTCTATCCTCAACGAGTTCCCCTTCTGCTGCCTCTGAGCTACTTCTCACCTCATGGTGATTCTCCTCTGTTGGCGCCGAAGGAGCCGTCGAGTACCAGCCGTCACCTGATCTTGCCTCGCGCTCTCTATATCTTGCTCGTCATCGATTCTTCAAGAGATTTTTCCTCGCCTGGGTCGCCGTTGGAGTTCAAGCTCAGGCCCGTCACTCATTGAAATTCTCGTGGACTTCACCCGCGGTCGGGCGAGCTCCAGGGGCACGCCTCTCTACTTGGCGTATCACCGCCTTTGCCGCCCCACTCCTCATGAGCGCCGATTTTCTCGCAACCTCGGTTTCGGTGTTTCTCAGCTGAAGATCTCCGGGATTTTCACGACTCGTGCGATGCTCGTTATGTTCGCAAGTGGAGCGCTTGGTAATTCTGTCACAGCGAGGTGTCTTCGTGCAACATGCCAAGTACATGGAATCTCCCATTTTCCGATGAGACCCGTCAGGCAGTTGGCTCGCTCGTTCCGTTCCGCGGCAATGGCCCTGTCCCGTGCGGACGACCCTTCGAGTATAGTGGTAGGTAGTATAGCAGTAGTTTACATATCGTAGGTCCGAGGAGCGAGGAATCTAATGCGGAGGGGAACGAAAAAAATTTTTTTTGCTGCCTTCGTTTCTCATGTCCTACGAGCTTCCGAGCTATGAGCTGGAGCATGCTAGACGATTAGCCTAGGAAAGAAACGAACAGACGAACTGCGCGACGACCGAAGAGAGCCGTAGGGTTCAAAACTGAACGGGGAGGCGGCAGGACACGGGGCAGGCGGCATCAACGCCGCCACCGCTGAGGAGGGCACGAGACGGCTGCTGGAGCTGCGAGATAACGTTTAGTGTTCGCACCGACTGCCCCCATCGCGGCAGCAGGGGGTCGTGGCGAGGCGGCGAGGAGAAACACTGCATAAACTATTAGTTGCTCTCGTCATTGTACTGCGACGAGCACCTTGCATAGAGAACGCGACAACAATCATTCAGGAGGTACTCCATTGCAGAGATCGAGAGCTACGGGTACCTCTCCGGAAGTTCCCCACCTAAGGCCCTCGGGAGCCCGTCGTTTGGGCGACTGCGCCCAGATCAGTTAACCCGGATGGGCGGAATCTTGAAGGGGAGAAGGGATTTCTTGCCTCACATAATTCCTGATGCAATCATGATTGAGGATGCCGTGGATCTCGCGAGCGGATCGCGGAGGAAACTCGCCCACGTTGATCTTCTATGGTCAACGAGACTCGGATAGAATTTTAGCCGGAAGCGCTATGCCAACGACGATCGGCTCCGCGTGAACACTGTATTCGTTATCTGTACGAGAGAAAGTTTCATCGTTGTTGGTCGTCGTCGTCGTCGGCGGCGCTGTCCGTTCCCTGGAGGGTGAAACAGGGAGTTCACAAGCGGCAGTTCAACATCAAGCGACCGGTCGCTTGACTGCTCGCTTGCCCCCTCCGAGCGAGCGAGCGAGTGGCCCACCGAGCGCCCGACCTCTTCTTTCCCTACACCTCCCACGCCCTCAATTTGGCCCCCAGCCATGCTTGAACCGATAACAATATTATTAGAGACTGATAGACAGTGAGAGAACGGACCGAACAGAAAGAGGAACACGACACACACACACACACGAGCGGCGGTCCTCAAGTCACGTCAGTCCTACAAAAAACTTGATCATGTCATCGAATTCTGTCCCCAACGTTTCCTTCTTTCCTCAATCTCTCCGCAGCCGTTTCTGTGGCAGCGCGGCTCCGGGGCGGATCCCTGACCATCGAATGAGAAGCATGAGCCAGGGCATTGGCAATGGTCGAGTCTGAAAACTTTCTTTTCATTCGCATTCCTTTTCAATTTTTGCCTTTTTAGATAAGTCTCATAGTGAGCGTGGCGAGTAAGCCCGTTCATTCTTTGCTCGCTCGACGAGGCCGTTCCGAAGCCAGTTGCTCGCTCGATCCCCATACCGTTCCTTCGCTATTGCGTCTCGACCTCTGGAGCATTCGATTTTTCCAACTACGGCTCAACGGAGCTCGGGCTGGGACTCTCCTCCGTTCGCCGCGGCGTGTATGATGTTCTTGTGCGCCTCAGACCTTCAGTAGTTTCAGAATCCTGGGGAAAGCCATTATTCTCCAATGATCGTTCCGCTGCATTCTGTTGTGACCGAGGAGGGCTCCGACTCAATGGAGCTCAGACATTTTGAAATATTCAAAGACAGTGGAAGGACTACCGGTGACGAAATCGAAGAACGGGGATCGGTGCCAAATGAGATCCATGGTCTCATTGGGTGAATGGCAGATCCCGTCCCGCGGCGCTCCCTCCATTGATATTCCGTATCGGTTGTCGTCGATACCATTGTTGCGGGAGGCGAACGCAGCCTTCAGTCTTTAAAGGAAATCGGGTGCTCTCGCCCACCTTAAGGACGACAATGTGCGAGCCCAGAAGCAAGCCACCGCGTCCATGGAGTATGTCAGTTATTCGAAACATCTATCGAATACCTTGGCGCGTTTCGTTTTTTTTTCGTTTCCCTAAGGTACGCGTTTTTAAGACCAGGTGTTGTACGGCAGCTGCAATAGTCGCAGTGTTCGTTCGTTCGTCCGTCTATCAGTGACGCCTTGGGCATCTTACCCACGACGATGCCCGCCGCCGCCGCCGCATCGTCAGGAAAGCAGGCATTCTTATCGAAGACGAGAAGTCGAGGAAGCGAGCGGGAGAGAGCGAACACAGAGGAATCGCCTCTTGCCTTCTCACCGTATACTAGGTAAAAGCACCTTTATGGCCTAGCCCGCGTACACTATTGAGCTTCAGGCATCGAGCGACGACGAAATGACGACCGCAAGCGCCGCAGTAGCCGCCGCTAACACAGCGAAGTCGTTGCTGGCATCGTAGGAGAAGCGGCGGAGAAGGTGCGGCAGCAGCAGCAGCATTGAAGAAGAAGGTGTAGTATCAAACACTTTTATGATTGCATCCAGTGTTTTTCTCGGCAAGCAATGATACACGAAGCGGCATCGGAACACCGCAGGGGGACAGCGGCGATCGGGACAGCTGTGGGGAGCAAAGTTGGTATTGAAGACACAACCAAGGCCGGGAAAAGCGGCCGTTCGAGGCTGGCCCGAGGCGAGTGCCGCTCCAAGACGAGCGGATGGGTGGGCGCGCCAATAGAGGAAACTACGAGAGGACCATGGGAAAGAACACTCCATAGGCCGCTGCTCGGCTTCCTCCCGCTTCTTCCGCTCCCTCTTCTTCTTGACTGTGTAGTCAAAAGGAAAAAATTGAGCATTGCCAGCCGATATACACAATCGCCGTAGACACCCCGAGTGTTCCCGCTTGTCTGACCATCGATCCGATCGGCCCCTATTTTTTCTCCCTATCAGGAAATCAGGCTCATTTGGACAATGGAACGAATCCACGGCGGGAATCTCAGGGGTGGAGATTCATCCGGTGACTTTAATACCATTCGAGCGCATTCGCGTTTTTGTCTCGGAGAAATTTCATTCCTCCTGATCGCCACTTACCTCAAGCGGTTCCTGACCAATTCTGTTCCGCGCTCTGTCGAGTCTGAGAATACCGTACATAAACACGTATCACAAAGCGTGCCGCATGGTCTACACGACCCATGTCACTGAGGCGAGTGCTCTCCATTTCTCAAGCTCAACCCGAAATCGACCGTCCGCAGCTTTGCCGTGCGTTCGTGCTCCCTCGCCTCTATGTATGTGTATGTGTACGTACAATAGACGACTGGAAGGAAGACGACCACCTCAAAGGATGGCGTGAAGACGTCGACGAGCGCGGGAAAGGCGCCATTAGCGGCGAGCAGAGTCCCTGTGTACGAACTCAGCAAGACGAGCGAAGGGTTTCCAGAGGGGGCGAAGACAGCTACATAGGTATACATATTATACGTAAGGAGGGTTTCCCGGGAAAAACGCATGCCGCCAAGACGGCGTAGGTACTCATCTCTCGCATGGCAGCCTGACGGGCTTTCTCGACGATTTCCTGGTTCCCTGTTCTGACCCAAGGATGCTTGAATCATTTTCCAGATTCCAGATACGGAGCTTCCATTCTCGGAGTTTTCCGGGGGAGGAGTCGCGTTCGCGATGCTCTTGCCATCGGACCCCCGGCAGTCAAAAGATGGATAATGCGGAATGTTGACAGGAATGTGACCCTGGAGACAGGTTGCTCTCCGTGACGGGTGTTCGTTTTTACCTTCAACCAAGATTCATGATCCGACGCTTTCCGAAGTCGTGGGTGGAAGGGTTTCAACTGTTGCCGATTATGGTGTCTCCCCCGCTTTGGGGAAGGAGAGGAGCAGCAGTAGCAGCAACAGCAACAACGTTGCCTAAGACTAATTGTTGCTGATAGCAGGAAGGACACGAGTGGAGAAGGATCCGAGCGGATCGGACCAGCGGGCGGGTAGTGATTCGCCCAGCCGACTCATCGGAAGTGGAGGAGCCAAGTCGAAGTGTGACAAGAGGTGCCGTCGTAGGAGGGCTGCATGCGAGTGTGGGGCCTGGTCGGCAGCGTCGCAGGCGGGGGCGAGTGGTAAGAAACAGGAAGAAAAGGGTGGCAAGCCGGGGCGAAGAGGGCTCGACGGGGTCGCCCGCATTCCGGGAATACTTGCACTTGTAGTTGCTGCTGCTGCCGCTTCGTTTGCAGAGCTAGAGAGCTCAGTAAGAGTGGAAAGAAAGATCCGGGGGCTGCTGATGTAAAAGACGGCGGCGGCAGCAGAAGCGAAGACGGAGAAGTGGACGACGATGCAGGATGGCCGAGCAGCTGGCTGCCACCGGGCGTGAGTTAGCGAACGCGCAACTCGGTGAATGAGTGCAAAAAGGGGGAGCGACCAAACCACGCTCGCGTCTAGCTCGGAGTGAGTGAGCGGACGGATAGCGTGCAATAGGATAGCTATTATATAGAGCAACAAATGGGACTTGCAGAGAACTCCACGAGAGCGTTCGAGAAGACTTCGTGTAGGGAAGGACGGGCGAGGGATGTCGACAGCGCTCGGAGGACGGAGAGCTGGCACCACGCACCGAAATAAGCTCTGACATACGGCAAGAGCTGCAACGACGGCATGCCTTCCGACAGGCTGAAGCGTCGGACGAGCTTTACAAGGAATCATAAAGCTGCACGGGATGTTCCCGCAAGTGAAGTCGGCCGACCACGCCGCAGACAAGTCAACGAAATGCCGGAACAACATTCTGCGAGGTCCGTCTAGCCAGTTCGCCGCTACACACGATCGACTTCCGGGGAATTCTGTCCATTCGGAGAAGCCGATCTCTTCATGATTCGTCCAGCCTCTGCACTCGCGGCTCTCGTCCTTCATTTCCAAAGGAAGAGAGGACCAGGGATATCGTCCCGTCGTCGCGACGAAGCGCCGTCGCGCCGACCTCCTTCCTTTCCGTTGAATCGATACTCCGGCGTACATTTCATGTGATTTCGATACAAAGATGCTCGAGGAGACGTCGGGAACAATCGGATTCCGGAGCCCCAGCGATCGGATCGGCCGTCATGTGGCTGTGAGTCTAGTCGTTCGGGTATTTTTAATCGTTCCGAGCCAATTTCAGCTTCATCAACGGGGAACGCCCTCGGCGCAATGGGAGCAAACTGTTGAGTTGGAAATCGCTGCTGCCTCGACCGCTGTCGTCATCGCCACCGCTGTCGCGCATAGAACGAGTTCGATTCGATCTTGCAATTCCGAAGCAGGGGATCTCCGCTGAAACGCCAGCTGGAGAAATGACGTCACTTTTGATCGGAGCAGCATGCGGCGCACTCCGTCGAGAACAAAGAGCTAGATTTCGGCGCTTTTCTTCCGCCGCCTCCCGAGAGAAATTATACCATCAGCACATCTCAGTTCTCGAGCTTTTAGTCGTTTCGAGAATCGCTTCCCTGCCGCAGATCATTTCCTGGGAGGTCCTTCGATGAGTCCGCTACCTTGCGAGCATTTCTTATCCACATCGTCCCGTTCCAAAAAGGACGAGTGTCCCTTGCGGATCTCGCGGATTTTCGGATCGTACCGCCTGGTTGAATCGACAATCCATATAAGCATATAATATGTATGGGCATCAATTACTGGAGCTACTCTTTCCAGGTGTCCTGCTTGAGTTTCTCGCGATTGGTCACTGGATCAGCTCATTTCACATGACGGAGTGCTCATCATTCTGTGTCGTGTGTCGGACCCTCCATCTTGTCCTTGCCGTCGTTGACGTCGTATGGCTCTCTCGTTCCGTGATGTACCACGAATACAATGTTGTCGACTCTTGCCACGACACCGACGTCGTCTACACAAGAACCACATTAGATTAGCGGCTACGAGGACAACAACATGGTCATCGCCCACTTGGGCCGACGGCGACGACTGCCAGAGCATCACTGTGACGGCCCGAGCTCTGGGAGAATTCGCAACCCTTCTCCGCCGGCGGAGAATCTCTTAAGCGTTATGAGACCAACGACGAGAGGGAGAGAAAAAACCTTCGATTCTCCGTTGCATGAACCCGCCGGTTCCCTGAGGAACGGAACGGAGTTCGCCGGTTGATAATTACATGATAATTATACCAAAGAAGAAAAATGACATGAATTGCGAGGACGGGAATCCCGTAGCGAGGAATAGCTGAGCATGAAATCCGGCGGGCTTGTCTCGACCCGGCGATCGACTTTGTTGAACGGACAAGCTTATATCCGCTATCAGCGACTGAACACCTGAAGGATTCTTCGACCTGCCAGGAACGAATAGAATCGAGCGAATTGGAGAAGATCCGGGAGGACGAGGAGGATTTGAGGGAGGGCGTAGCGCCCGTACTTCTCCACGAACGAGTTTCACCGATAGAAAATTTATCAGAAGGAAAAGACGGCGGCGTTCTTGTTGACTTTCCCCGAAAGTTCTTTCACAGTCGGCCATGTCCCGGCTACGATTCTACCAGCCTACCCTGCTACCTACCTACCAACCAACCACTCACCCGTCCGCTCGTACGCCCCCTGGGTCGCACCGAGTCGCTCAATCCTGGACTGGGTCGTTCTCTTCCGCTGGCTTTCGCACAAGAGCGTCTTTTGTGCCCTGAGCAAGCATTCTCCGCAGAAATCCTCTACCTGACTGACTGGTCGACTGTTGGCAGGCGAGGAGTCGACTGCCTCCGCTGACTGAATCCACCGAGCGAAGCTGCGAGCGGATCAGGGGTCCCTATCCCGCTCCTTTGACGGTGAATGGCGGCGCAATTCGATTGTTCCCCTGAATCGAGAGCGCTGCGCCGAGTTACCTCAATTAGTCATCAATTAGTTTTCAGAGTAGATCTCATCGATTTCGCTTGCTGATGGAAAGGTGAGGGAACAAAGCGATGGCTGGTCGAGAAATGAGCGCGTCCGTCCACCCGAGCGCGATTTCGCGTTCTGCTCCGTGAAATTAATTTCGTGGAATCGTGACGTCAGATCACGAAGTGAATCCAATGATGGAATTCGCAGGATGAAGTCACGAAATAAACTCATGGAAGGGGATACGGCACACAGTGGTCCAGAATCGGCAAAAAAAAAGTTCGCCACCGAATGCTTCCAAAACGATTCCTCAGCATAGGTCTCGATGCCCGGACTCCATTTCGGGTCTCGGAGGCTGCGCGTTCGGTGCGCGGAGCATTCCAATGGCGATGTTCTCTGACGGCAATTCATCCCAGAATATGGTTGTCCGAATGAAAGGAGAAACATTCCCCGAAGAGAAAAGGAAAGAAAAAGGAAGAAAAAACAAAGAAAGAAGAAAGAAAAAACAAAGAAAAAAGAAAGAAAAGAAGAAAAAAAAATGGATTTCCCGAGCTAGTTGTCCTGGGAGCCCTGATCGGTCCTCTTTGGACGCTAGAGATTATTTCGGCCATCTCGGGCTGAGTCTCCACTAGAGAAATCATTTTCGATTTTATCATCCATCAGAAATCGTATATGCTTGAATATATCACATCACGGGCTCAGAGATCCCCGTCCTCACAATCCGCAGAATCTGCTACGCTCTCGGAATCGAAGAGCCTTCAAGGCGCGTCTTGGCTTGATCATCGACAAAACGAAACAGGGCTTCGGTACGTCAAATGATGGAAACACGTCGAGGCGGTTCTTCGGGCATGCTGAAATATCGGCCGAGATTACGGGGCTGCTCTGGATTTGATTTAGAGATTGGGTATATTCCTACACACGATAAACTGCAACAGCAAGGTGAATGTAGAGAAATTCTCTTCATATTGCCGTGATACAGCTAGGATATACGTAGACTTGTTCCCGTGCTACCCGATGAGCAATTCTCTGCACAAAGTTCTTGTGCACAGCAGCTCAGTCATCGCGGCAGCCCCTGTGCCTCTGGGTGCGCTTAACGAGGAAGCGCAGGAAGGCCTGAACAAGATGTATCGTCGAGTGCGAGAGTCACACTCACGCAAATGCAGCCGAACGGCCACGAATGAGGATGTTCTCCACTACATGTTGGCGAAATCCGATCCTTGCGTTAACAATGCTCGTTCATCGCGTCGAGAACCTCAATACCGCCTGAATCCAAATGTTTTGGAATTCCTATTGGAGCCCAGCGAATCTGCAATCGTCGAGGACTCCGATGATGATCAGGATATAGAGGATGTTGAGGACTGTGAGGACTTGAGAGGCTCCGAGGATTCCGAGAGCGTAGCAGATTCCGCGGATTGTGAGGACGGGGATCTCTAAGCCCGTGATGTGATATATTCAAGCATATACGATTTCGGATGGATAATAAAATCGAAAATGATTTCTCCAGTGGAGACTCAGCCCGAGATGGCCGATCTAATCTCCAGTGTCCAAAGAGGACCGATCAGGGCTCCCCAGGACAACTAGCTCGGGAAATCCATTTTTTTTCTTCTTTTCTTTCTTTTTTCTTGTTTTTTCTTTGTTTTTTCTTCCTTTTTCTCTCCTTTTCTCTTCGGGGAATGTTTCTCCTTTCATTCGGACAACCATATTCTGGGATGAATTGCCGTCAGAGAACATCGCCATTGGAATGCTCCGCGCACCGAACGCGCAGCCTCCGAGACCCAAAATGGAGTCCGGGCATCGAGACCTATGCTGAGAAATCGTTTCGGAAGCATTCGGTGGCGAACTTTTTTTTGCCGATTCTGGACCACTGTGCGGCATACCGCGCCGAGTCTCCCTCAAGACAACTGCTGGGGTCCCAGTCCGACGTCGCATCGAAGTCTGTTCGAGAAAGTCTCCTGATTCAGTGGCTGATGAGATTTGCAACTCTTTGATGCGTCGAGCGCATTCGCTTTTCTGATGAGGGGTTCGAGCGTGGTTCACAAGCGACTCCGATGCCTAATTACGGGGAAGTTTCCTCGAGATATTTCCCGATTGTATCGGGAAACATCCTGCTTCTCACCGCGAGGGGAGCAACGCGTCGATCATTCCATTGGAAAACCCGCAGAGTGTATGGAGCCCTGGTCCAGAGGATCTCCTGTCCGCGTCGGGACTTGGACAAGTGTATCTGAGCCGGCTAATGGAGATTGTCTGCGACGAAAATTGCACGAACGAGTTTCGTAGTGAATATTTATGCTCCGTGTGAAGTATGAATCAAGTTCCTGATGAATTAATTATCAGCCTCTGATCAATGAAGTGATGTGGTCTCACAATTTGTGGCGGGGCGAAAAATCACGATGCAGCCTAGTAGACATAGTGTGCGTTCTCGGATCCGCGGGAAGTTTCGTTGGACTCGGTCGAAGCTTTCGGCCGCCAAACGAGGAAAAGTGAGCTCGGTAGGCTCGCTTCGGTGATCTCTCGAAAGCGCTGAATATCTATCAAAAGTCGTTCTGACTGGAGTCGGAAGCCGACTCCTGGAGAAATTGGGATCCCGGGAAGCCGGCTTTGCAACTCATTAAAATGAAGGCAGGCATATCTGTGACGAATGAGACAGCCATATGTTTTGCTGTAGTAGACGTTCTCTCGGAACGAGGCGGCAAAGCGGGCAGCGACTCCAACCTCCAAAACGATCCTCTCCTCAACGGTGAGTTGGCCAATCTGAACTCACAGCAGTAGGGGAAAAACTGCTATGGAGCCGGATCGGCTGACATGGCGACCGAGTGACTGACTGAACTGTTGACAAGAGCTGAATCCAGCACGTCGACAGTGATCAGTGTGATCAGATATCAAGTCGCAGCGCCCCTTCCGAGCGGCTAGATCGTGAGTTCCCTCCGTCGTCTTCGCCCCTTTCTTCCTCGCGTTGCCACCGCTCGGATATTCGGGCTGATCCGTCGAAGCTGGGTCCTTCAGGGAGTTTCAGACGAATGGTTCCGAGCAGGCTGTCTGCACTCGCTGATGATCAGAGCCTACCGACTTTCGAATCTGTCGGTCGCGCAGCGTGAGGACGGTCGACGGAATGTGGCGCAGATATCAAAATCGGGGGCAGGGACACTGAAACCGCATGAGGAAGCTTCGGGATACGGTAGAGGAGCCGGAATAAAATAATTCTCTCAGTCAGACGGATGCACGGGGTGATCCCGGCGGGAATTGGCGAAGGTGCTCATCTTCGCAGCTTCGCCAAAGCTATCGATGATCGTGCTGATTCGACGACTTTTCCTGCCGTTCTATCCTCTCGAAGGTACTCCCGTGTCTGGAGCAAAGCCGGGTGATGGCTTTTCCACCTACCAGCCGAACGCTTACGCAGGCTCGTTCCTTTCGTATAGCCGAAGCATTCTCGGTCGACTTTATGATTTCTCTCTCGACGATGAGGGATGAGAGGAAGAGAGGAGCGAAACTTCGAGAACGATGAGGAATGGGGAAGGGGGAGCAAGGTGAAGGAGGAGATAAGGAGAAAAAGGATGGAAAAGATTGAGGAGAAAAAGGGGAGATCTTGCGGCTCATAAAGCTCTAGAAGCGTGACTACGTGAAGCATAGCCAGAGTACCAATGGTCGTTACTGCTACTAAAGTTGGACGTTGTTCTGTAGGTTCCCTCCGACTCCTCGCCGAGCCTCTTATTCTACTCCCGGTCTTTCCATGCCCCGGCGAATGATGGGGGAGCAATAGACCAGGAAGAAGTTATAGATACACGGGCAGCCGAGGAGAGTTTCCTCTCCGCTATTTCTTTCATCACCGACTCGAAGCCGAGTATTCGGAATTCCTTCTTTTTTTGGGATCGTAAAATTTGTCCGTGTTCCCGGTTGCTCTCTGAGAGCTCGGGCGTCAAAGCAGCGAAGCATCAAAGCATCATACTTCATGCCACGCTGACTCCATCCCAGCGAAGTAGTAACCGAACCGAAAGCATGAAGCCTTTCGCAACTCGAGCATACTGAGAAGGAGTATGAATATCACGATGAGCTCTTCAGACGGCCTTTTGGCTCTGATACTCGTTTCGCGCTACGGTTCGTGTTACCTGCGTCCGTCGTGTATATGCAGTTGCCGAAGCGGGCAACTCCATCTCATCACAGTGAGCGGCATCGATACGCAAGTAACTCTCCCTGCGGCTGAATGATGTCGCTCCGAGGTCAGGATGATTCTCCCGTCACGGAAGAATTAGGACGAGGCGAAGAACCCGATGCGGGATCCGGTACTTTGGTGAGCGTCTCGTGACCGCGGGCGAGGAGGGCACAGCTGAAGTGCGCTCCAACTTTCAGGGAAAGTTGAGGACTCACAACGGAACGTTTTTAGCTGAGTTCAAGTCTGGCTCTGCGAGCCGTCGCGGGTCGCAGAGGACCTGAAATCGCATGTGGGGGGCCACTACGTTCACTGGGGACTGGGCTCGGGCTTCGTAAGACAAAGTGAGTCCCGTCAAGAGAACACTACCTGAAGACAAATGATTCGATGGCTCTAAATGAGTGCTTTATGATAACAGACCCGCTCTCTCGACCGCGTCGACTGTGCGGCGCGTCGGCGACCGCCGAAGCTAACGACTCGAAATTTTCTAAGTCATCGATTCCGTCCACGGTTTAACGCAAAAATAAATTGCGCATATGCCGTTCAATTGGAAGGGTGCCCTTGGATGACGAATATCCGACGGAATCTGATAGGACGGGAGTATAACTCGAATCCCGCGAACCGAGGGCGTCAAAACACGACCTAAACGGATCGAGCAAGAGCGAGAGGTGGAACTCATGTAACTAAATATTTGGCAAACCCGCCAATAGAAAGCAAAACGTATCGTCAAACAGTCGGATGGGCGGCCAAAGACCGGAGAGCGAATGAGCGATCAAAGAAGCGAGCGAACCCCGGAGCAGACCGGCAAGCAAGCATGCTTGCCGACTTTTGATCAATGTTCCGTCATGATTTGATCAGGTGGAGGGGAACGGAGAGAGCAAGAGAACCAACACCGAGCGCTGCTTAACCCGCTTCAAGGCCTACAACGGTCTCGAGTCACGTTCTCAAAGCAATATACAAATAGGAATCGCGGTGTATGTGCTCACTCGCTTGTTCCTGTGCGTCCCCAGATACTCCTGGTGCCTGTCCGTTCCCGATGTACGCCATGATGGGACCGGCTTATTCCTCGGCGTATTACGAGTCCCCTGCCCATTCACTCACGCCTTAAATACTCGTATCGATATGAGACCATGTATCTATCACAATTGTTCTGCGTCGGAAGGAGCCAATCCATTAAGGGCTCGTCAATCCAATTGGCACGGACTATCTTGTTTGTGGCGAGCGGAATATTTGAACATAAGAGCCGACAAGGATTCACCGAGTTCCTTCCATCGGATATCCGCTTTCGATTAGACATTTCGTTCCCACGGGTCGGATAAATACGGGTCGGATTCGTCTCAGGAATCAGCCCGATGAGGAATGACTATTGACGTCTCTGTTAATAGTTAGTCAACAGTTAGTTAGTCTCTGTTAATATCTCGACGCTAAAAACTGCCCGACTGGATCGTGGATCGTGAGTAGCGCTGGAAATAATCGATCGCGGCCTCCATCGCTCCTCCATGTGAAACTGACTAGAAAAACGCGATGAGAATGCCGCTTGTGATTTTCCCGCAGTTCTGATCCAGACGTCCCTCTTCCCCCCCTTCTTCCCCCCCGAGGAGACTCGAGGTTTGATTGAACAGAATTTTCGTAACTCTAGTCTCATCGGAATCCAGTATGCCGCCCGGACATAAAGCGTCGCAGAGCGTCACAATCAAGAACGCGCGTCAATAAGCTGAACTTCCGCCTACCTGCGCTGCATCGGATGTTCTTCCGATGCAGTGCAGGTGCTCCGACTCCCTAAAACAAACTTCGTATGCATGCCAATAGTTTTATGATACCAAACATCGCAGCAGCGGAGCGCACCGTTCGGATGGTCGAGCGGCATGTGCGGATGAGTAGCCGACTGCTGGGCGAGCTGCCAGACCGACTGACAGACTGGTGAGGAGATTCCCCGTCGGCCGTGAGCAGGTTCCTTCGTTCGCTCGTTGTACTAATTGGTGGGCAGGTCGCTATTGGATTGCCTCCTGCTACACTGATCCTGTTCTGCATGCTAGTTTTATGACGATTCCGATGTGAATGATCTAAATTGAGAAGTTCCCTCGTCGGGCCTCGGCCGTAAGCTTTCGCTATTCTCTGTAAGAGCAGCCGCAGCTCACCGACCCAGGAGGTGACCGCCTGCTAGACCAATCTTAATGATGCCTCATGATGGCGGCTGGTAACGGTCAGAAGGACTCGATCAAACTGATGTCGGTTTTCAGCATTACGTAACACGGTGAGAACTCGATCGGGAGAACTAAACGTCACCCTTCACCGTAGACTCCTCCGCTTTCGACGCTGTCGAATGCGGCCCTTTGTCTTTATCGCGCGACGACTCCGAGAGCTTTTTGATCTCATCCGCGACTGATGCGACGATCGTCGGGTTCCTGTTCCAGTATTCCGTCTGGTTCTTCCTCCGGGTCCAGAACCCCTCATCGGGAATTTCCCTGGATTCCCTCTACCGGATGTCCTGAGGGAGTACTCTGCGGGAAAACTTTGGGGGTGGGGAGCCTGTGGGTTTCCCCTCATGAATCTGTCCCAAACCGGAAGAGCTAGTGCAGCAGTACTGCCATCAGCTTTGTTCCTTCTTGTTGCAGACCTCTTTACTGTGGCGCCGTGTCGCTCCACAGAGATGCACAACTTATTCCTGGTTGTTGACTGGAACGAAGAGCCTGGTCAACAATTCTCAGAAACAAATTTATGGCCTCCGAGAGTCGAAGACAACAGACTCTCGAGCAGTGTACCCGAACGAGACAGGGAGTCGTACGACAGATGCTGTTTCAACTTCTTGTGTTGTTTCCTCCCTTCTTCTCCTTTCGCCACGAAGGCTCCACCGGCCGATACGCTCCAGTCGCGGAGAAAAATGTCGACTTCTAACTCACTGCCTGAGGGGAATCGGTTGTCCCGTCTTCTCCGTGAGTGCATACGCATGAAGGATTCGATGAGCCTTCATTCACAAATCGGAGCTCATCGCATGAGAATAGTCCTGCTGCTCTACATTCTTGATCTCCTAACAAGCAATCGCCGCAGAGGGTCCAGAAGTCCATGAACTTCTTCACTGAGCTCGCGACTCACGAGCCTCCCAAGTCTGCTGGGAAAATGGGAGCGGCGCTAACGTTCCATTCCCTCCGTGATACTCAAGCCGCGCCACGGCTATGACTCCGCTGGACAAGCATTGCGGACACTCTGGACGCTTTTCAGTTAAGTGTGAGAGATTAGTCTCAGATGGAAGCTGCACATTGAACCTTATTCCGCTCATCCGGTCCTGCTCGGTCGCGTCTCCCCGGCGATGGCGCGAGAGTCCCGAATAGGAAGCCAGAGGGAAGTATCGTTTTCGGTCTCACTGACGGTGGACAATTTATCGGCGAATCCCTTCCTACGCGATCGAACCCTCCCCGAATTTCCATCAGGGGGTGGTTCCGAGGAAACATGCGATATACAGAGGATTCCATCCACCGCTGATCCCATCCTCCTTCCTACATGTCTCACTCTGAGCTTCTAAACGATTTCGCGCATAATTATTCTCTGTCCGAGGGGCCGCATTCTGAATCCTGAGCCGACTCGAGACGGAAGGCAAGGTCTCTTGTGCGTACTAATTCCCCCCGATTCACTGAACGCTCGACGAGGTCAATGCGTGGGAATGCAATATCCAGAGAACCTTCTTATCTCCCAATACTGATAGCAAGCTACAAGACATGTTCTCCTAACTCTGTCCACCGAAAACTATTTCGACATACATGCGTCGGTGTCTATCGAGGAGTTCTTCCCCTTACATGTGAACCTCCCGGAAGGAAAGTCCCGAAGGCTACGATGAGGGGAGCCTGGAAAAGCCCGTGAGCGATGTACGTTTGCTCACAATAGCCTTACCGCCTGCGAAGAGTGCAAGCATCCGGAAACCTGCCGAATACCGAGAACGCTCTGATGCCGCTCCAAAGCGGAGGTCGTTACTGCACTTCAAACTCTGACAACTCAACCCCAGGAATGTAAAAAGGAAAACGTTCCCCGCAACACGCATGATTGGTTCTTGATCTTTGTGTCCGCGCAACAATACGAACTCCCTCTCTTGTAGCTCGCTTCCTCAACTTTCAACTTCAGTTGGCGAGACGAACAAAAGCCAGGGAGGCAGAATGCGACATATTAAGACCAACTCGTCATTTACCCCTAACCTCTTGAGGTGTCTTATTTCGCAAGTGGTTCACTTTCACGTTTCTCGGACTCACCACCGTGAGCAGTGAGTGATTTGGGACAGAACCCTCAACCAGTGGGCGCTCAGGTGAAATCCGCAAATCGAACAACAGGAGGATCAGAAGGACGCATTTGTTAGGTATCCGGTGAGCGTATTCGGATGACCCGAGTTTCTCGAAAAAAGCTGCGCTATAAATTTGCACTCCAGGCGAAGGGTTCTCATTATTTTGAATTCTTCAATCGTCCGCCATTTTCGTGCGCATAGGACGGTTTCTCTAGCGCGATTACTCCTCCTATTTTTATAGGAAGAGTTTTTTTTTCCGGGTGACGGCGCGGCGGCCCCGTCGAATCGTTTTGTTTGTGAACACTGGGTAAACAAGTTTTGTCGGGCGGCGCAGTTTCCGTCTTCGGGGGTGTCACTGACGGCATCCAAAACGAGTGAGGAGTGACTGCTGCAGTGGAGTGAGAACCTCCTTATTGAAAGCTTCAGGGTTGAAATTTGCTGTGATCTAACTTGACTTAGCCTGGGAGATTTATCGATTCCCCGTGAAAAGGATTCATTATTCTTCTGGAAATATGTAATTGCGGGCATGGCGGATCTGTGATCGTGACTCTCCAATGATGGAATCTATTTGGCGAACGAGGGTGGAATCGTTGGAATTTGGAAAAACTTTTCATCGGCACTGCCGCCTGCGATAGAGGTTGATCTATGAGAGAATTAAGAGCGCTTTTCGTTTCATCGGTACGGCGGCGCTTCATGATGAGGTGCGGTGTCGATGCAGAGATCGTTCCTGGAAATCTTCGGTGAATCTTCCGCCGAGCGAGGTCAATGACAATCGATGGAATCGTTGTTGCAGACATTAGCGCATGCCATTCGTTTAATTGTTATGCAGAAGTGAAATCCACGTCGTCGTATCCTCCCCTCGATCCTTCGGGAGGCTTCTGCGACCTGACGCGGGGAATCGTCAGATAAAAAAGTTTTTGGGCATCGAGCATCGGCAGCGTTGGGGACCGTGCGGAATCTCGCGCTCGTATCCATAACCGGGCGCGAGCATACCGAGAAGTTGCAGAGGACACGGATTTCGAGTCCGCTCAGGAATCACATATTCAATCGTTCAAGTCCCACTTTAGGCGCAGTCCGGGCGTCGATGGTCCCCAACAACTCACTTGCAAAATCGAATTGCAGGGAGGCCGAGGGACCTGCCTCCATGGGGTGCGGGCTAATAGGGGATAGGGGGGAGACGGAGCCAGTACACGAAACACAACGTGAGTGGGAGTCTCGCTGTCAAGATAGAAGCCGAGTGTGACACATATTTCTGCCCTGGGTTTTGTCTGCCCTGGCTGAGTTGGATCTTCCTTTTTCCTGAGACGGCCAGCGAAAACGTTCAGGAGGTGACGCCCGTCACCGTTGATCCGCAGCTCATTCGTTTCGGGTCGACTGGCGTTCGTTACAGGTTCGATCTCCCTTATGCCTTGCGTGCGAATACGAAACGCGGCTCCCAGCATCTTCACGACAACCACGAATACCACTGTCAATGGCTTCACCGGCGACTGAATTAAGGTTTCTCCTAGAACCTTGGCCGCTCGAGCAGATACGAGAGCCGGGGGCGAGAGGATCTCGGGACATTCGTGGAGGTCTGAAGATACGATGCCGATCGTATCTTCCCCTCGACTCGGTGGCTTTTTTCATTACGACTCAGTCTGTGTCGGTAATGAGCGTAATAACGTCAGGCTTCTTGAGTAGGGGGAATTCTCGCCTATGTGGTGATGTCATAGCATCAGAGCGAAAATTCCGCCGGAATGGGCGATTCGTTCGGCTCTTGGTATCGCTTCTCACGAAGTGATGCGAAGATCATTCAAAATCACCAAGTTGATCGCTCGATCGATTCATCCGAGGACGTCGGCGCGGATCGACAATAATTTATGCCGTGAACTACTCCGCTGCGATCAGATATACATTGCTCGATAAGCAGATAGGAGATCGTCACGATTCCTCGCTGATTATACGTCGGCAAGCGCCACACCGACACCCCGCTCATTCCCTTCGCTGCTACCGTTCCGGAGCATTCTTCCATCGAGCAATCGCAGTCGCGAGACCTGCACCCGGCGGTGTACCAATAGCCTCAGTATATCCTCATATGCGGCTCGAGTAGCGAAAAAAAACAGAGAATGTGACTTCCTCGATTTTGCTGGATCTGGCCTCCTGTCGAACTCTCCACGAGTGTCAGGTCGCTGAGCCTCGTTGCCACGCCGAGGGGTCAACGATCCCCAAACTCGTATACTTGGTTTTTTCCCCGCTTCTTGTATTTTGGGTTATGTCCTTGAAGAGCAGCAACAGCTGAGACTGCTTCCCGAGTGGCTCGCGACAGAACAGACGGAACATATCCCCCCGGAGTCTCACCAGAATCTCAGACGCCTCGAGCGAAGAGAAGGAATGCACGGAAGGCGTCACTTCGGATGTGAGAGGTCGGCGGGCATCACTGGAAAGCCGAGACGGAATGTATAATTTACAACCGAAGAAAAACGAATGTACTCACGGATGTTTTCACTTCGAAGTTGACGTAATGGTATTCGGAACGCAGCTCTCTGCCTCGAGCGAAACCGGACCGAGATGGCGTGCGCCGTTTCACGTCGAAATCAGCTCCACAGGCCCCTATCAGTTCTCCGTCCAGTGCTTCAAGACTCACGACGGGACAAAAGAGTGATAGGGAATCGAGGAACAATTCTAAACGACGCACCAGGAACCCCTGAAAAAAAACTCCTCATTCAAATATCGTCAGCCGAAAGTTGTTCCCCCTCCCACTCCTGGTCGGCTCCCTCTGGCTTCCCCTCTATCTTTCCCCGACCGTTAGGAACTATGAGGGAACAAGCAGAGGGACGAAAGTTCAAAGCGAGCTCGCATCTGCTCCGAGCGAATGAGCGACATGGACCGGAGGGACACGAATCGAAGGAACATGAACGAAGGGACACGTAAAACGCTGGACGGAGCAAACATTCAGGGGGACGAGGCTATCGAGGCAATCATTCACTTTGGTAGGGGGCGAGGGAAGTTTGAGTGGCCCGGGGGAAGAGGGCTGGCTGAGGGTGGGAGCAATAAGCTTGGGTTCCGATTCGAGACGTGGTGCTAAAGTAGCGGTCGTCGAGAACGCAGGGCTCGCTTCAGAGCGGTGCAACTCGAGTTCCTTCTCTCCGGATCGGCGAGCACGCGAGCGGGTTTCCTTCCTATAGCACTCTGCTAATCAGCTCGTTGCGTCGTAAAAGCTGCGGAGACTTTTATGTTCGATCTACAGATTAGTGCGCTGTGCCGCCGCGTAGGCTCCGACGGAATTCCCCTTCTTCCGTTCCTTGCCACCTACTCACCGACCCAGCAAGGAACCCACCGACCGGCCGGTCGACCAAATAAACGAGAAGACACACGGACAGACGAACGAAGAAACGCAGAGGAAAACCGGTACGTCGGGAAGACCAGCCGTTACTCATGTGGGGGAGCAGTTCAGCTAAGCAACTTCCTGAGCGTCGTCAATTACGGGTCTCCTGAGGACAACAAACTCTCACTTAAACAAACGCAGCGACATGCGAGCGTGTCTTTGCCGTTTTCCTCATTTGCCCAGGTTTTCCGGTTCTCCAATCCCGACCCCATCTGAACTCAACAAGTATGGGCTCTCTTGCGCAAATGTTCCTTCTGTGGGCTGGGCAGGGATACCCGGCAGGTGGGTTGGAGTCCGCTTGGGTGGGTCGAGTAGGTCGGTCGAATAGTCTGGTGGTAGGTGTGAGTATAAATGTGACTTCGGTTTGGGCATAAAGAAAGAAAGGAAGAACTGCTTCTCGGAGCAGCGTGCCGACTCAGCGGGATCTCAATGGCTTTCGCCGCTGGTGCCGCTGTCACTCCGACGGGAAAAACGGCCGACCTCGTACCCGCTTAGGAGGATTTTAAATAAAAAAAAAACAAAAAAAGACAGCGGCTGCGAGCAGGAACTGTGGGAATGAAGTGACATGAAGCAAAAGTGAAATAGCTGCCATTGCGGCTGCTGGTAGCGCGGACTTAATATCATCAGCTAGTCCCCGGATCCCAAATAAGAAATAAGGAGGGTGACTCTCTGCAGGTTCCTGGGAGAAAGAGGGCGGCACAAGACATTGAGCTTCGCCGGAGCTTCCGTCGAACCTCTTTCCTGGAGAAACTGTTGACACCGTATTCCGAGCAGGACTCAATGCAGATTAGGTGGGCTCACCGAACTTGAAATGCAGGGAGCACCTGACATTTGACGGGGCCTTTGGCAAATCTGAGAAAAATAGAGACGGGAGAAGTTCAGGGGCGGATGAGCGCTCTCGAGCTATCGATGCGTTCAGCCGGAGATGCCCGAGAAAGGAACTCGTCCCAAAAGGGGCACGAAGAAATGTAAAAGGAAGACGGACGTGCCAACGCAATCCATTAGGCTAACAGGAGCTCGGCATCGACTTGAGAGACTCGATTGAGAGTCTCTCTCTTCCTGTTCCCTTTTTCTTCTAACTGGGGAAGCCGATTGAGACACCGTCAAGGGATTTGACACTCTGAGAGTTTTCGGTGTTGGTCGGTAGACGCTGAGTAAACAGGCGGTCGGTCCACCTTCCACCGCTCGGGCAGGAATGACCAGCACGTGAACCATTCGGTTTCATGCTCATCGATTCTCGACGCGTAGACAAGAGAGTATTTAGAAAGGGGGTGGAGAAAGGAGCTTGAACGATCACGCAATCCTTCCGCTTGCGAGCCTGGATGCCGCGATATTCGGACGGAATCACCGGGAGAGCGGGAGGGTGCTGCCGCCGCCGTGTTGCCGATGCGAACGATTCTTGAACATTCTCTCGGGCGCGATTGCGCGTCGCAAACGAGAAAAGAACGCATCTCGATTAACGAGCCGCCAATTGTCGAGAATCGCGTCACCAAACGAGCAATCGGTTCCGGCTGCTTTCCATTTCCTCGCTCCATCGCGACAGATTCCGAGGGGCGATCCTCCCAACTCGCGCGAACGAAGCTCGAACGAGTCGCAGCGATTGCAAATCACAAGGGAGAACGCAAAAATTATTCCTCCGATTGTTTGACCAAGCTTACTGGTTCGGGATCAGGGGCTGAGAAGGGGGAAACCCGGCAGAAGATTGTTGAGTCATCAGGAGCTTTCGAATGACAAAACCCGCAGCTTTTGCCGGATAGCTTGACGTCGTTCAACATTCACCATTCTTGTTCATCCCATGCATACAGTCTACGACTGACTATGAACTGGGCGAAGGGAGTCAATGAGCTGAGCTTGCCGGGGAGAGCCTAACGGCATCGATCCCATCGACTCGATCGCCAGCAGAAGGAAACGCGTATTAAAACTCGTCAGGAGGGGGGCTCTTTGCGACTAGACACTTTCAGCACTGGAAAGACTCACTCCGACATTAGGCGGCCCGCGGTTCTTTCAGAGAGGCCGTCATCGCGCCCACGGACGCCATTGTGTTCCGAGCTTCTTTTGTGAAAGGTGAGGAGGAGCACAGAAGAAATAACTGAGCTACAAACCTCCTGCCCATCTGGGCACACGCTTCAACTCTCTCAAATACTCCTCTCCTCCCTGAATATTGAAAAAAAAAATGAGGGTGGCCGCAGAGTATGAGTTTGAGCAAGAAAACACCGCGGGAAAAACATGGAGAGCTCCGAGATCAAGGCGCTCATTCGGGACCATGTAGATGGAGGGACGCACGGCCGGTCGCTCGGTCGGCCGCTGAGCCCGATTTTGCGGTTCACCACTGTAGAGCCATTCCGGAACGGACCAACCGAGGAACGGATGGAGATGTGAATGAATTCATTCGTCGCAATGATAAATAGCGGATCCAAAGAGTTGCGAAGGGAGCAGATGGTGGACTCACAGGCAAAACTGCCCATGGTCACTCTACAGAACCTCACTGGCTGTCAGTACGTTTTTAACGTTGCCTGCTCGCTGTTTGATCCGACCCATGGGAACCAACTCCCTAAGCACAATCAAATGGCATGGGTCAGTCGAGGGAAGGGTCCGTTGGTCGCAAGAATTGCGGGATCGAACGCTCCGGAAGAGGGTCCACCACCCCTCAAGACGGGGCTCTCGCTCAACCGCCTATTCGTTATTTCGGACAGGAGGGCACGATATTCTCCTTGCAAAGATCAGTCCGATTTTCTCACGGTATACAGCGCTTCGACTCGAATCATGGAGAACCGAGCAAACCGAAGTCTTCGAGCGTCCCTGGCGCCGACTTACCAGCTGTTTTCTGTAGGGTAGATCATTGTGTGCAAGCTCGCTGTCTCCGACAGATGTCGACATCTTCCGAAAAGCCGTCCGATCGCGGTCGTATTTAAAAAAAAATGGGGAGCAGGAAGAGGTATTGCTCATTTCTCTCGACTGAATAGAACTGGTTCCAGGGGAACCGGCAGGTGAAGTCGGAGTAAATTCAGTGTCGAGAAAAGACGGTGAGTTTCGGGGAAACGTGCCCGAATACCGGGGAGGCTCGCCAACTCAAGGTCTCCGAAAGCACACCAGCCCCACCTCGATCGCTTACAGCGGAATCATCGGGAAAGTCTCATGGGCGTCGACGAATCCCTTCCCTGGAGAAGTCTTGATGACGAGAAGGAAGCAAAGTTCAAGTTAAGCACGCAGATTCCCCTCAAGACCGCGACGAAGGAATCGTAAAGTCTGTTAGAAAGCGATAGCAAAATCGACCGGGAAGAGGAGCCGGACGCGTTTTTACACAGAGTTTTGAGATGGCCCATGTGGGCAAGCGAGCGACTTTTCCCGAGAGCGGCTGGCCCGCAAGCAGGCGGTCGGTCTTTCGGACGAGCAGACAAGTCATGCCGTCGTCGCTGCTGGTCTTGTCAGGCACAGAAGGAACGCTTTGATCATCGTTCAAAAAGCACGCACGCACGCACAGTTTGTGAACAGCGGCGATGGGGGAACTGCAGGTAATAAAAAGCAAATGGTAGTCGAAAACGCGCCACCGCTCAAACCAGTTTCCACAAGAACGAGCACCCTTCCGACAATGGGAAGGTATCATGAGGGAGTGAGCGGTCGGTCGGTCGAGCGCCGTCGTTGCGCGCGGGCTGACGAACGAGGGACCAAGAGAGAAAGAGGGAGCTCGATGCATTGGAGCCTCATTACTGCAAACTAGACTGTTCGTCTTTTTGTCCTCCGTCGGAAATTTGTCAGTTCATCCAATCATCTGCCGTTGCACTCATTGTACTCTCTCGAGCTCGTGGGCTTTCGTCAATTCATAATTCAGAAGAGAACTTCCGACCTTCCCCGATCGGGTCTGCGGACGTATGAGCGGGAGCAAGGTAGGTTTTCAGCTGTTCGGCCAGTAAAGAAAGCCTCGTTGCGCGACGGGCGAGCTGGCCGACCGGTGTACGCGCACGTTCCGAGCGTCGGGGGTGGCGCAATATCCCGAGCTGAACGTCTCGCAGAACGCGAGAGTCCCGAGAACGATTGGACGGAGCTTTTCGGTGTAACAGCGGGAGATTTCGCTTCCACTAACCTTTCCGAAAACCACTCGATGGCCTTCCCGCTGAAGTTTTTCCGTTTTCTTCCGGATCCTTTGCAGAGCGAGACTCGTTAATACCGGCTTCCGACAATCCCGGCCGTGCGGAATATAGCGGGAGCGAAGTTTCCACGGCTGAGAATCACACGTCGAACTGCACGGTCGCCCATGAAGGAACGCTCCGAGTAGTCGGGCGAATCGAACAAAGGAGGGTCGGAGCAAGAACAATTTGTCAACTCGCTCATTCGTGGGGGGTCCGGCGAGGGGTCCGGAGATCAGTAAAGTAATCGAACCTCATCGAAGGTGCACGAGTTCTCAGGAGGCGAAGGGACTTCATCGCCCCAACGGGTTGAACTTCGGCAACTCGACGAATCTTCGCGCACGCCGGAAGGAGTCGAGCGCTGTCAAGAGACACCGCTCGGAGCCCTCGACCGGAGCAGCCCGAGGAGCGCGCTGCTCTGGCCGGGAGTTGTACTCGAGGCCCGAAGTCACATTCGACTCGTCCATGAGAGAGGGAGCGTTGTCCTGGAAACTCCCTCACCCGAGTTCTCTCCATTTCGGTAGGTACCTCCCATTTGCACTAAGCTCTTAAGCATGTCATACGCACGTATCGAGGGGGAGGGTACTCACGCGAATCACATTCAATGTTCGATAGCCCCCGGCGTGAGAAAAGGAAACAAAAGTGAAAAAATTAAGGCAGCGACGATGTCTGCCTGCCAGCCTGCCCGCCCGCTTCCTCCCACACCGAGCCGCGTCCTCGCTCCCCATCGTTTAACTCTTGTCAAACATGGAGTTCGATCTCAATGGAATCTTCGAGCAACTACCTCCGCGCCCCCTCTTCATCCCCCTCTCCCGCGTAGGGCGCCGTCCAGAGTCGGGGAACGACAGACAAAGCAGCTAATGCGAGTGAACAAATGTCGAGAAAGGAGAAGGCAGAGGGGGTCAATGGAGGGTAGACGATCCGAAGAGGATAGCGGTCGGAGGGTCTGGCGTCGAGAGACTCGAGGTACGGGGGCGGGGGGCGGAACAAGGAGGACAAACCAACATCGGAACGGGATAACACGATTGCTATTCAATGGTGTTCCCCTATCTCGATGTGCCCCTGTTCGCTCTTCTACATCTCGTTTTCTCTCAACAACGGCCTCCTCATTGTCCGACTTGCCTTGACTTTCTTCTCTTACAAGGCTTGGATGTCTGGTAGAGTGGGTAACGGGCTAAGCGGCTTTCTTACTCCCGCCATAAAGCAGCGAGTCACGGATACGTCGTGGAGCACGGAGGCTCAAGTTACGAATTTTCGACAAGATAACTTCCTCCTTCTCCTCCATCCGTCCGTCTGGTCGCTCCCTCGCCCGCCCGCCCGCCCGCCGGTTCGTTCGTTCCTTCGACCGTCCCGTCGTCCATATAAGTCGGTGTGCCCCACCGCCGGTCGCGGCCCCTCCTCAGCATCGGTACCAGCCGACGAACGTACAGATGAAGTGTTCCTGGAGTGTTCCCGCCTTCCTGTTTTCTGCCGCTTTTGCTTATTATTCGTTCAAGTTTTCTTCCTTCCGTGCTCCCTAAAAGTCCATTGCACGCCTGCGACTCCTCTCCTCGTTGCTTCGGAACGCTTCCGTTCCGTGACTTGGAGCATCCTTGATTGACCTGCTCGTGCTTCGGGAGGAGGGAAATAAGCAGGGAAGGAACGACGCACTCCTTCCGATGGCACGGTCTAACTTTGTTTGATGATTTCATGATCGGAGACTTTCCTCTGAGTGACTTGTTATTGCTGAGACCAAGAAACGAGCTGAGCGCACCAAAGACAGCTGCCGACGAGCTAATCTCCTTGAGTGGAATTCCAGGGCTATTCCGGAACGCAGTATCAGTGTGCCGGACCCGTGAGATTTCGGATCACGAATCCCGAGAGCGATGTCACCCCGAGCAAACGGAATCCGGAGCTATAGATGCGGGCGGCCTATCGTAATATCACTGATCCTGATTTGTATTATAACTACGCTCCGGTGCTCGGGCTCGTCGTCAGGGATAGACGGTCTCGATTTCAAGCGCCATTCGCAGTGGGACGAGGCTGTCGCTCATTTCCATGCGAAGCGCTCGTTCTCGATGCGGACTTGGAAAACTTGGACAGCCATTCCGTTCCCGGGAACTATTGTCGGAACGATGTACCTTACATTCAGGTGTACCGTGCAGAGCGTCACCGATCCCATTGTCAACCAGTTGACACATCGAACAAAGGAATCTTTTGAACACGAATACCAACCGAAGATAACGCTGCCGACACGTGCTCCCGAAGTCTGCCTGTTCCGAGAGCTAGCTATGAAGTCTCA
The DNA here is from genome assembly GCF_000255335.2 of Galendromus occidentalis. NCBI lineage: Eukaryota > Metazoa > Arthropoda > Arachnida > Mesostigmata > Phytoseiidae > Galendromus > Galendromus occidentalis. The sequence continues at coordinate 812,108 of NW_003805463.1, forward strand.
TTTTTCTCGTGCTCGTCGGGCTCGAGAGTCGCAATCAAGAGATGTTCATACAGAGCCGCTTCACCGCGCATATGCATGACCGGACTGACTGTGCGGTGTTCCCAGTTGACGGAGCCCGGAACGCATGAAAGGACGAACGGACACTTGTGGGACGTAGCGCAGGGGAGGAGCACACCAGACACAAGAACACAGAAGCCAGGACAAACGGGGACTTTGGCTTGCTCACCCGCGGCAATTCTACCGCAGGTGGTTTGATGTCTGTGCTGGTCGCTATCAAGCACATCCGGCGACGTATTGGCTGACGCTGCGGCGTTCTGCGACAAGGCTATAGCCTGAGGCATGCAGCACGCCGTTATCTTGGTGGTCGCACGCGACGCCCGGCTGGACAACGCAGCAGAGTTTTTAGATTAGTGTTGTGGTGAGCGGCTTCATGGGCACAACGGCCCTTCGCGTTCTCTCTCTCCCTGTTTCCATGTAGTCGCCGCTGTCCACTTTCCCGCGATTCCTCGAACACGCCTTGCCAGTCGGTCCGCGAGCCCCCTCTGATTCCCCCGCAGTGGAGCACCGTTTCCTTTCTGACAACGATCCTCATCTTCAAATACGAGATCCCTTCCTCCCGTTCGACTTCTGCTGCCTTATCGTCCAGGGCTGATTTTTTCGGCTCCGGCGTCGAGGAGAAAACGGGCACTCGGAACTACCTACCATGTACAACGTATACATACACTACGCTCGCCAGAATGAGAAATAATTATTAGATCGAGGTCGTGCGACATTAATTCCATCCGTGAGTTTCCTCCAACGTGAAAAAAAACTTATGCTCTGCCCAAAGGATCGACATCACTTGTGTTCTTGTTCCGGCGGAGTCGGGAGCAAACGGTCCGTTTGAATCATCTGCACGGCCAACCTACGCATTCATTCAACATATGAGCGGTTTCCGGCGTTACGCTCCGCGGAAATCCTGTTCCGAAGGCAGACCATAAGCGGCACGGACCCAGAACTTTGTCCTTGATCCTCTTCCTGGTTCGTACCGGCGGTCCCCATCGTTTCCTTGGGCTTCCTTCAAGGAGAAAGACTTCTCCGACATCATATTATCCTCTCCGACTAGTGTAAGATCGGCGTGGACCGGCCATCAAAGTCAACTTGCAACAGATATACTCCATCCAGAACAACGGGAGAATGGATTGAGTTGCAGGGGTCGGTGTCGTGAAGAAAGCGTCGGGAGTCCCGCTTCGATGTGATCATGCACTGTTCTAGACCTGACGACCGGGAATCGTGCCGAGATAGCGGGGAGAAAGTTTTGATTCAAAAAGAACGCAGAAGCGAATGCCGGGCACGCGAGACTCGTTTGATCTCAAACTACGTTTCCTATGTCTCTCACCGCTGCTGGAGGAGGAAAGACTCCTAACCAGACTTTTGTGCCGAGATAAGATCGCCCCGGGCACTGGGTTGCCAGATAACAGATAAAGAGGAGGATCCCAGTGAGAAGAAACGCCGCACCGGAAATAAAGGAAAAACTTGCAAAAATTTGAACAGCCGCCTCCGCCTTCCGGTTGGCCGACGAGCATTTTCCCGGCCCCGATGTCATTCGTATTCTCCGCTTTCGCTCCCGACTCGGCTTAATCTCCGACTTCCGACCCCGTTGATAGAATTTAAGGAACTCGTTGCTCATATCTTCCTTATCTTCGGAGGACTAGTCCTTCTCGACTGCTTCTCCTTTCGCACTCCACATCTTGAACCCTGGACCGGAGAATTCCGGTGCTCCATATTGGATGCTGTTCCGAACTTTCGGAGTTTCAGATTCAACGTTGAGAACAATGAAGGCGCCTCGTCGAGTAAGACCGCGAGCTCGCTGTCCGGAAATCGCAAGGTTTGGGATCGGGAGAAAATGGATTTCACCCTCACGAAACGGAGGCTGCGAAATTCGCCCGGGGGCCTTGACCGGAGTTCGGTCGCGTTCCTCCTCCCACGGTGTCAACGATCGCGGATGCTGTCATCTGTTGCTGTTGTCACGCATTCACTCTCGACGGAGCTAGAGGCGATGATGCGATAAACGGAGCCAGGATACTTTGCGCGTTCGACATCGCTTCGTCATCGTTCCCCATCACATGGAGCAGCTGATCGGAGACGGTTGAATAATTGACACCAATTCTTTCATTCTCTCAATCGATCAGACCGACACTGGAGATCCGATGGCTTCCAAGTTAAGGAATAAACTGCAGAGAATGAATGTGCTCGATTTGAGGCTTGCTCCATCGATGAGCTTCTTGCCAGCAAGTTTCTCTATCTGAGACGGTCACGTCTCCGCAACTATCATTAGGAAGAATTTTCGCACTGGCCATCGCAGAAGTTTGCGCGGGAGGCAAGCACGCTGCAAGGTTCCTTGTTTCCGCATCCGCATTGAATTAAAATGAGGGGACGAGGAGGGCTGGCGGCGGTAAGAAACTGCTGCGGCGCCCACAACCTCATGGTGAATAAATGATCGTAGGCCATCGATGTGCATTGTGTCTCACAGAGCAATCGCTTGAGCTCCCCACCGAAGACAGAGTGAAGTTTTGGCTACCAATAATTGCTGTTTGTCTTGACGCTCTGCCGTCGTAACCCCAGTTCCCAACATGGAGAGAACAGTCCCAAGGCAAAAAACTTTTTCTTCCTCGATGCTCCGAGTGCATGAAGAAAAAATTCCGATTTCTTGAGTCTTGCTGCAAGTCGTGAGGAAATTCAAACGAATGGTAGCACCACAGGATACTCCATAGCAACGAAAGAGTTAGCGCTACCGAATCCCCCGATGGTATGTATCGAGGAGACATCGTTGGTTTTCTGGCGCAAAGATATTGCGAATTCGAGGAAGTGCCCAGAATCTTCGGATTTCTCGTTACAGATCAAGAATTCTGTGAATTGATTATTCCTCGAAATCGGACGTCGGCTCGGAAATGGTGTTCAGGGAAGCGCTACTGGGAGCCCAAACTTGGGAAGGAGCTGAAAACCGGGAAACGGAGCTTCTCATCTCACCTCCCGTGATGACTGGAGTTCGCAGCACAATGAAAAATCGGAGTTCGCAGAAACGAGAGTCCAAGGAGAGCGGGAATCTTACTTTCTATGCTTTCCTCCGAGCCTGTTCCTCCAAAATCCATCCGTGTTTAATGAGTGCGAACTAGAGTAGGTGGATGGCGCAGGAAGCCAAGCGGGTTCGCCTGCTTGCCTGCAAGCCGGGGAATTCCTTAATCAGTCGCACGGGAGTCATAGTTTCTCAGCTTTAATACCAAGAACATTTACATCTAGAATTGCGTTTTAATCCTCACTGAGCGCATGGAAAGCCGCTGCGTTGAACATTTTTAAGACCGCGGCTGAGCTAACGATCTCGCCCGACCAAGACTTTTTCTGTCTTTACGGAGCCGTCCACTGGCTCAACTCTTTTCGTTCGAGCTCCTCTCCCCCCTCCCTCCTGTCCCCTCTCGAAATAAATCCCGTTCCGCCTCTATCAACGTTCTCAGCTATGCCATCGTCGCTGAATTTGCGCTTCAGTTTCGCTGTTCCCTGATTCCTTTCACCCAGGTCGTTGTGGAGGCAGTCGTTCCCGACCTCGCTCACCTAAAATATCCCTCAGGGATCGTCAGAGTCAAAACTCAGCGAAAGTTACCGCTTGGCCACCCCTGGTCCGATACAGCGGGAGAAAGATTCCTGTTTAAACGAAATGTCAGTGACTCAAAGTGCGGTCGACTCGGATTTTGCTCCCCGCTCTCCACCACCACCCTCGGTGATCCGCCAGCTTGGAGCTGCGTTCCATCCTATTAGAGATCCCGAGTGACTAACAATTAGTGCAATTTTCAATCAGTTTCATACTTTGAGCTTACGGGCTGAGAATTCGACGGCCGCATAGATTCGTGGGAGGCCGCTCTTCTATACGGAAAGGCGACAAGGAACTTGTGTTTTCGCGGATCGGGAAATCATCGGGGAAATTCACGTCCCACGGTACACATCTTCCCTCGAAGACATTCTGTAGCTGATACGCGCCGGAATGCTCCGAAGTCGAACGGATGCTGAAGCTCTCCATTTTGTTTCGAGAGGTAATCACGGGCGGCTCTTCTTCAGAAACGACGGAGCATTCGGATTACATTTGTCGAGCGCACACGATGCTCAGCTGCGTTCGGGAGAATCTCAACCATCATGTCTTCGCTGCCGAACGACTTAGGACGTACAGAGAGCTGCTGTTCAATGCTATTTTCGGGAAGACATCTAGAGGGAGCAGCAATTGCCGATGGCGGAGCAGTTGGTAAGAAGACAAAGCCGATGGGTCTCAGCAACTTTGTAATCGTGATTCGCTGTATGTGATTGGATGCGAGCCTTGTCGGAAAACTGTCCGACCACGTTCTCGGAGCCAGCCATCAGTGGTGCAGCGGGGTCGGAGACCGGGCTGAGTCGCGTTCTTCCGCCTAGCAAACGAAAATTCCTCGATGGCCGCTCGCCAATGGACTACGGCTGCCGCACATTGCAACTTTGAAATGAAATCCCGCTAACAAGAGATGAAAATTCGGAAGAGGTCGTCTGCGGAGGAAGTAACATTAGAACTCATCGTACGGAAATCTTGTGGTATCCTCAGTGAAGATCGCCATGGGGAAAAATTCTCCGGTGACTCGGATCCTAGAATCCATCCCCTAGCTTGTGTCCGTCGCCTGAGAGACGCATCGTCGGACGAAAGATGAAAAACACAACTGGTTTTTCTGCAGAGCCCCGGCTTAACTTCCTTCAAGAATCGGAGAACGTCCGGCTAAGTCTCTCAGCTCGACCGCACCGACTTAATGATTATTTTCTTTATACTTTTCCAATTTTCCTTGAATCGCGCGCGAACGATCATCCAGTAATTTACTTTGGTTTCGTGAAATCATCTGGACGGAGAATTTCGCTCTGGGGGGGCAGCAGGGTGCAGCGCACATTCGGAAGACAATAAGTGGATCGGTAACCCATGCTCTATGCCGGTTAGAGGCTGACGGAATGTTCAACTTGTTCATTCGACTCCCTCTCCGCTAAGCGACCGCCACTGTGTCGTTCCCATCACACACGAGCACACTTCCGTTCTGTGTTGGCCGCTTCGAAAAAAGTGCCAACTGAGCGCTAAAGTTGCGCATTGCTCTCTGTTTGGTGGAGACCAACGAGCGCTTGGGTGTGCTCGTTGGCGACGGTCGCCAAGCCGGAAAAGGCCCAGGCGGGCGGCTGAAGAAACGAAGCCAGGAGCTCGCTGCGTGCTGCCTAACTGGCTGACTGGCAGGTGGGCACTAATATTCTCCAACTTTATTAAGCCACACGCGGCCGCACTCTCAGGACCGCAAGGTCCTGCGGAGCGAACTCGGAGGGGAAGCGGGTCGGGAATCGCAAGGGATCCGGTGTGGTTCTCCGTTCAAAATAAGCATGTTTTCCACATCGCTGAACGTTCTCCCTCCTCTTATGTTGTCGATATTTAAATTCGTCGCCAGAGAGCGCGGCTCCTTTATTCGGAGAGCCAGTTACCATTGGTGCGAAGTCTGCCGCTTCAGAACTCTTACTGGGAATACATACTGCTATGCTCGAACATCGGACCTGAGGCTGACCTCCGGTCTTCCGTCGCTCCGAACATTCAATGTTGGCCACTGAACTCTCCGGCGTCTTCTGAGTGAGAAGGATACGCCCCGAAAGTTTTCTCCATCGGTTCGAGCATGATTGAGAGAATGCCCACCGCCTGGCTTTTTTCTATAACGAAATAATACAACTTTCATCAGCAGACTCCTCAATCGATGCCTCCGAGCTGTTGAATTTCGCTCTCACTATCAGCCTGAGACATTGGCCCGAGAATCGTCAGCGTCGGTTTTTCCGAATCGATCGGCTTTCTGCATGCGACTCACACCTGGATGTTTGTCGGTTCATATGTTTAGCACGCAACCTTTGCGATTCCTTGACTTATGATGCCCCCCATCGACGGGAACAGGTTTCCATTGAGGGTCGTCTGATTGTGAGTGTTCTGAGAACGGAGAATCAGGCGACAGCGTGTTTCAAAACCAAGCAACCCCTAGCAAATCAAATAGGCCGTCAGAAAGTTTCGGAATGGCGTCCACGTACCTGATCCGGTGTCAGTCGCACGGAATCCTCAATGATCGCACGAAAGTCCATCGAAGAACATTCTCCTCAATTCAGAGCACTGGTATATATCTTCATCCATGGAATGAGAAAGGCTATGGAGCTAGTTTTTCCGATGTCCTTTCGGGATATCCCCCCCCTTTCCGCGAAGGGACGCGACAGCGAAATCCCTCTCTGGATTGAGACTCTATCTACTTTATCCTACTCGAGATTCTCTCGTCTCGCGCTCGAAGCTCCTCAGTTTCCCGCCAATAAGTTTCTTCGCTATACCCTCATATCGGAACGTGGAGAAGCTGGGCCATGCATAACGAGTGAGACTTCCAGTGAAATTGAAGGTGATGGAGGAGACCATATGACACTCCTCGAAATCCCTCCGTCATTCCTCCCTGTCCTCGATTCCCACCTCTTTTTCCTTCCCTTGGTCTGTAGTCGGTGTGGTTGTAGGACGATGATTTATGTCCTGCCTATAGCAACGTCCTCTGGGAACTTGCGGAGGGCTCAGCCAGTAATCTCTACCTGCTCCTCTCCAGCCCCTTAATCCAGGTTGTATATTTCAGCTAATGTTAAGCCGGTTTAATGTACCGACATATTTTATGTCGCCGGAGGAGCTCGTACGCTGACGTTGTCGCCCTGGTCGTTCTGCACGGAGAGTCACATCACGATGGAGAGCGACAGAGAAAGAGAGCTAGCGAGCGAGTGAGTGCGGGGAACATCAACTCCGCCGTCAGTCATTCCGTCTCGGCCCCTCGCGGAATTCCCCCGCAAACCCCCCGTACCCTCTGCGGCGGAATTCCCTTCAGCGTATGATTTTCCGTGAGTCCGCCCAAGGTCCTCGAAAGCCATATTCAGGCTTGAAGATGATCCCCGCAACTTCTTCGAAGCTCGTTCGGATTTCTCGAAATATCTTCGGCTTCTCGGTACAGCTCCCTTAACATTCCCTCGACATGTATGGGTTCCGACCTGGGCCCGCCAGAGGCTCACCGGGTCGAGAGGTGACATTAGCTATGCGCGGAGAGCTCAAATCCAAATTCCAGTCATCTTGCCAAAAACTCTCCGCCGACACTCGACATCTGGATTTAGGAAAAGTTCTCGGGTACCCACGTTATTATAACGGTCCGGCAGGGATAATCCAGGAAATTTTCTCTCTTCTGCCGGCAGTTCGCGGCGCCGCGCCGGCGACGACACTCCCAACTTCTACGGCAAGGGGGTCCTGTTGGCTGAGTAGTAACCTACTATTTCGGCTTACACGTGGACGAATTACTTTCCTTCCTTGTAGATCCGGACTCGAGAGCAGTTTCCGGGAGATGCTGCTCGGGCCGCCGACAAAACCAGACTTCTCGAGGTGTTATTGTGACGTGAGCGTGATGACGATTCCGTGGAGGACGGCAGATTTCTTGTCCTCCATGTCGCTTGATGAATGTGAGTACACCCACCGGCGGATCTCCGCGATAGCGCCGCCACATTACTCAGAGGAACGCATAAAATCGCAGCTGTCATCCGCACCGATACTCGCTTCTTTTGCGTCGCGCTCTCCACTTACAGTAATTCGACCTACTTACGACAAGCTCTAGTCGGGTGGAGAGTGGGGGGGGTACTCTGATCCTCCGCGAATCCCTCCGAGGCAGGCAGTAGGGGTTGCATCGATCCTTCGATGGAAAAACCGCAGGCAGGGTTTCTATAATATTCGATCGGTTCAAGGCGGAGTAGAGATGTGACGACGATTCATCGATTCGGCGCAAGGCGCTGAACGCCGTGAAAGCAGCGGAGACAGGACGATGTTGCAGAGACGAGTTAACGATTCTTCGGGAGAGTCTATCGCTCGAGCAATGCAGTAGGTTTCGGACCAATTGGCTGCCCGGAAGACTTCGGCCTTTCCGGAACGACTGCGTCGGTGACGGTGCTGTGATGCACCGCTTTACGCACCGATTTATTAATTCGTCACAGCCACCTAATCGCAGCGCTGCTAACAGGCGCTCGTCTATGATGAATGATGTCTAATCCCTCTATGCATCGGAGGAAACCATTAGCGAGAAGGAAATTCCGCCGAAGATGCCAATGTCGGGAGCAGTACCGGAGACGCTGAAGCATTCCAGCTCTGCGGTTCCGGTCAATGCGGCTCTCCGGACGAAAGACTTCACCAGACACGGCGTCTTTCGATGGGAACGACAATTCCTCGTACGCCGGAGGGGGAGCCTCGTGTATCCGAAAAACTGATGGTGAGCAGCACATCGAGAGAGCTACTAAGATACATCCGCTATAACCGCCAGCTTGTGCTCGGAATCAGACGGAAGCGCCTGGAGAAACGCGTTTGAGAAAAATGTTTTAAATTATTCCATTCGCTACAGACGTTCCCGTATCGGGTACCGGTGCGACTTCAGACGAAGTTTAGCCCGTGAGCCGGCGCGCCCCGTGTACAGTTCCTTTCCCGCGCCCCCGCCCTTGTTGTCATGCCACTCTGCTTCAAGTTATTCCGCTCTCAATTCTTTCTACGGCTGCCACGTCTGTCTAATTGGCCCATCGGCATCGTAGTACCATCTGCTTCCCACCGGCGTCGAAGAACGAGCGGCGCTTGCGGCTACGGCTACCCGAGCAAAGGCAGCCTCCGACCCGACGAGTTTTCATCAGTCTCGATCCACCGAGTAACTTATTCCATTGACTCTCATTGCTGCTTCCGCGCGTCTACCGGGGAGTCGAGCTCCCGTCACTCAGTCAGCGCCATTCAGTCGGCCTCATCCGACACAAACGCCGGCTACGGGTCCGTATACGGGACCAGCCGTCGAAGGCTAAAACGCGCGCTAACGCAAGATACGCTTTGGACGGGAGCGCGGATCCGGCTGCGCAACCGCGGTGATTTCAAAGAAGGGAATTTCAGGGGACTCTGGAGCGTTTGCGTCGGAGCGCTCGCATGCCATTGATGCGGTGACTTCCACGGCTACCTGGCCGAGAATGCACGGAATGCAAGGAATACACGGATTGAGTGTCATTCCGTCTGTCGATCCGACTGGATCCCACCGCTCCGGTCGTCCGTCGCACGACGCGGATCGGCGGCGGCGGACGAATATTACGCGGGGAACGAACGGATGAGTTGATCGGAGGGCTTTACGAGTGGCTATATATGTGTGTTCGCTTCGGGATGGAGCGTTGCTCGAGGCTATGCGACGACGACTACTACCGGAACCGCCAGCAACTTCTTCGGAATTACCGAATTAGCCAATGAAACTAGAGGCGGACGAAACCATATGTTGAGGGAGCCGGGCGAGAGATATGGCTGTCTTCAGGTGTGCGGCTATCAAATTTCGAGAAATTCAAATTATGCGCTCCACACAGTGCAAACGGACTTTCAAATTCAGCTTTGAGACAGGAGATTCCCTCGGAGGCGAGCGCTGCTCCGTCGCTGGTTGCTGTGCCGGGCTTCTTACTCTACACACACGCACACATACATACACAGATGTGTTCCTCTTACGCAGCGCATCTTGCCTGGATTCTCTGCTAGTGGAAGCCACATATCTTCCTAAGGGAGACTCGACTTTTCAGAGACCCGCCACGGGTCTGCTCTCGTTCTCAGACGCGTAAGTTTCTTACACCCTACACGTTTGAGGAAATTTCTATTTCGGCCGACTGCTCGCACGGCCAGCTGGTCAGCAAACTGATTTGCGTGCCGACTGAGGTGATGGGAATTAGGCGGCTCTCACGTTCTTCGCTCCGAGCGCCGGAATCACTAGCAGAAAAAAAGTCGAGGCGACATCTCCGTCGAGGAGACTTTGCATCCAGAGCACCGTCCACGGCAAGCATCGGGCAAGAGAGCGAGAGGTACAGCCGAAGCAAAAAAGCAGAGTCTCTTCGAGTTCACCTCAGGTATCCTGCGGGCTCAAGTCGGAGTGGGTAGTCTTCCGATGGATGAATTCCGGTGGAATATCTTCCGAACAGCTGAGCTCTCTGAACTCGTCTTGCGAGTCATCGCTGATCAATCGGATTATTATCATTGCTCACTGTGAGGGTCTGAATGAGAATTTTCACTTTGGGTGAATTCAACGTGTGTAGTGGGAGCCGAGTACATACCCAAAAAGGGGGGTACGAGCTCGAACGAAAAGTCGACGACGTGCGGTCTTGCAGCGACGGCAGCCGCAGCTCGTGAGAGCTGGCTTCTCAGCTATTTTTGAGAGTCTGCATCGGACAGCATCGTGCATTAATAAATGTCGTGCTCTTAAATTACTCGACTGCTGCTGATGGCTTCACTGGGGGAGTCGACAGGGGCTGAGGGGACCGGTAGCCGGGACGGGACAGCGGGAGAGAAAAGTCGGAGGGATGGGGTAGCAAGCTACGACGATTAAGCAAAGCGACGAACACCCAGAACCACGCGCTCGGCTCCTGCCTGCCTGCTTGCCGGGAGTGTTCTCTGACAGAAAGCTACTTTTAGCCACGGAGTTCCCTGTGGGGGCGAGGCTCGTTCAGGTAAATCTATCGAGCTCCTCTTTCCTCTAAATTATGACAGTGCGAACGGCTTTCACGCTGCACCCCGGTGCTCATTCCAATACGAAACTCCATACGAATTCGCGACAAACGAATGTCCGCCTGGAGTCACACATGTCTGTTAGCGGCTTGTTTCGCGGGTGGCTGCTCGGGTGAGTGGGAGTGCCGATAATGTTCTTCCAAAAAACTATTCCGATCCGTTACTTGCTCGGAGCTTGCCTGCGCAGTTAACGAACTCTAAATGAAGGAACTCCCGATTCCCCAAACTCCCAGTTGAGAACTCAAGCGGAAATCAGCCGCTCTCGAAGGCTGAACACACTCCTCGACTCGCGACCGATTTTTTACTCCGTACACCATCATTCGCATCGGGAGCGCCCTGTTAGGAGGCCGTGAGCTGCTCGCGGGGTCTGACGCGCAGTCCCATCAGCGACATCGGCGGTCGGGATCGAAAGTATTTTCTCTGCAATTCTCCATAAATGGTTTCATTTATACACACGTGTAAACATGCATATGTATCTCTCCGTCAGAAGGATCTCTCCTTCCTCTCCGACTCCAGAAGCTGTCGAATCTCGTGCTACTGAACACGATGATTTGGTCACATAATATAATCAGGAATTGGGTGGAGAGGTTATATCGCCTAAGCGAACGGATATAATCTCCGAATCGGACGTTTTCGCAACGATTTCACGGGGCGGAATCGGCGTAATGGATCGCTCCGGCATTCCGCCGCGATTTTGCGGCTGTTCTGTTGCAGCTGAAAGAGCTCGCCGACGCAAAAATCCGCTCCGGAAACATCTGGTCGCTAGATCCACCAGGGGAACAGCACCGTTTTGAAGCTTCGCCTTCCGGCGTGACCTCGGCCGGTGGTGTATTCCCTCCAGGGAGAAGAACTCTGCGCGGAGACGATTCTGTCTCGCACGACCCTCGAGGGGCGTCTCCGAAAGGATCGCCAAGCTAGAGGCTGACCGTACGGACGGTGTGCTCGCGAGGCTTCCAGAAAAGAAGCGTGGAATAGTCTTCCGCGCATCCTGGCTAATTGTTTTTTTTCCGCGCAGGTTTGAAATCTGCTCGCGAGCATCTTACGGAACATTTATTCTCGTCCGCGTCACAGAATGGCACAGCGCAAGGTGTGTCTCTTTGCACGATGTGTGTTCGGCAAACGATAAGCGCCCCCTCCCTGTCTGTTGTTCTCGTTGTTGCTCCCTCCCGCCCGGCTCCGTAGCGCCGTCGGGGCCACCTCTCTTGAGACCATCTTTGTTGTTTTGTAATTGCCCCCTCCTTGGCTGGCATTACATGCTCCTCTATGAGTAAGTCTGCTGTAAGTGTTGATGTGAAGGCGCTAGCGTGGTGGGTGTATTGTATTCGCCCTTGTGCTTTCCTCTTTGTCGGCTCTGCCAGACGGCGCGCCGAGTGAGAGAAGACGATGAGAGATTGGCCTGAGGGCCCGACTACCATTGTTGAGAACCAAAAACGGCGTCGAGAACGACAACCCCACCGGAAAAACGGAGGAAGTACGGCGAGTTCTACTGCATCTGTCCGCCGCCGTAGCCCCCTCCGAACCCTCCCATGAAGTTTGGGTGATCGTCGTCGGACATCTGCTTTATTTTTGAGGAGGCCGACCAAAAGCAAAAACTGCGACAATGAGTCCTCTTGAGCGAAGTCGTGTCTGGAGCAATAGAGAAACGGGGAAATTAGATGAGTGATGCCGCGGGGTACGGCAAAAGAATCGTCTGAATGCCTGCATTCAACCCGTTGTCTGCTCGAAGACGGTCCGAAGTGCAACATTCCTAATTGACTGGATGAAATAGCGCTTTCCGTTTCCTTCCTGAGGGACTGACTCCGGCCGTTCGCTCGCTCGTCTTCGCTTCTTGGGAAAACGACCGAATGCTTCTTTTCGATTCGGTACCCTCGTTCTGATTCAATAACAATTGGTCATATATGGCGGTCGATCCGGAGTCTCCTTGGAAGTACCTTAATCCGTTGGATTCGCTCGGGCTCGGACGTCACCACGGAGCTCGCGTCGTCGGCCGGGTAGATGCACGGCGCGAGAGATGCGTGATGATGACAGATGACTGATGCCAGGGGCATCAGCGGGAGCTGTATTGGCCGTAGCTCGGAACGTTGTTGCTCTGAGCCAGGAGGAGATAGAAAGAAGACGCTGCAGCAGTACGGGGAGAGTAATTCTCTGAGGACGACGAAATTCACTCCATGCGTGACGGACCCATTGAAACTTGTGGATGAATCTCCGTGACGATGCGGGATGAAATATACGGCAAGTTACGCACACATCTATTGGCTAGCTCGCGCGAAATATTTACCGCCCTCACACACGAACTCCGCTGGGATTTGACACGAGTTCCGTCGCTTCGACCTCCGACACAGCGAATCGGTCGAGTGTTTAAACGAGGGACAGGATGCTATGGTTCTTCGGGAAAGTTCAACGGAGAGGGATGGAGGACCCCGAGCGGCCTCACCTCGAGACGACGCTCGCCCTGGGTCTGCGCTTCTCGTCGGGAGGTGTTCTCCACGGTCGAAAAAAAACTGAAAGACAAATCCCTCCCCAACCTACGATTCCACCTAATATACGACGTTCCGCTCCGAAATCTCCAGCCTACAGTCTCTATTGTCGGTACGATCGCTAGAATACCCTAGAGCCGAGCGCGGGTGCTACCAGCGGAGGTGTCAGAGATGTATGGTACTTTTTTTGAATCATGTATATGTGAGAGTCATACAGAAAGGAGGATGGATCAAGGGGGGACGATATCTTTTCCCACAGAATCCACCGTGGCCGGAAACATCGGTGGCGACGGGATGTCTCCCGTCGGAATATGAAGGGAGAACCAGTACGGATTCAGCCTGACTCTCACGTGAAGGCTGAGTCTCTGAGGTCTCTCTGGCGACTTCGCAAGGTCGACCGAAGCATTTCGGGGCGAGATCTTTACATTCAAGCCACGAGCATCTTCGATGGAGATCCCGCGTAGCTTCACCTGCTCATTCCATCAATGAATCAAAGACCAATCATGTTAAAATTTTATTCTCAAACTCTTCATTCCTCCCCGTTTGTGAGGTTCCAGCAGCCGTTTGATATGCATGATGGGGAAAAAAGGCACACCGCAACGTGTACAAGGTCCACACGACCGAGCCCTCGAAACGACATCATCGACAAAGGAATTCGGTCGCTCTTCGTGAGCCTGGAAATGTTTCCCACGGAGGCCACGCCTGACGTCGGAAGATCGAGAGCGAGGCCAACCCACGACCGTATCACTGCCAATGGGGATGCCTCTTTTCCACGAACGATTCCAGGCCTTCCTTGCCATTTTTCAACTGGAGATTGTCCGCCATGACTCGAGCCGCATCTTCGTATGAACGCACTTCTTGCACTTTGGCCTCACGTTGCAGGAAGCGTTTGCCGAGCGAGATCACATCCTTAGGCTTCCTGGCGATGTCTTGCACTATGTCTTCAACCAGGGCCCCGAGCGCTTCGTTCGATTCTGCTCGATGAGAAATCAAGCCGAACCGCAGAGCTTGAATCGCATCGATGTTCGTCCCTGTGTATAGCATGAAGGCAGCGGCCTTCTGACCAACACAACGCACCACGGGGACTGAGGGCGCTGAACAGAATAAACCTACAGATGCACCCGGTAAAGAAAATCGAGCTTCGGGTCCTGCCACGGCCATGTCGCATGCAGCCACAAGTTGACATCCTGCGGCTGCAGCCAAGCCCTCGACTGCGGCCAGGACGGGTACCTCGAGATGTCTCAGAGAGTTCATCAGGCTCCCGCACCTCGCGAAGAGTTCATATTGCTTTTGAGGATCCAGGGATTTCAGTTCTCGTAGATCATGACCAGCACTGAAAACAGGGCCCTCCGCTGTGATCACTACTGCTCGACAGCTCTTATCAGAAGCCGTTCTAAATGCGCATTCGAGCTGGTTCAGAGCTTCACTAGATAGAGGATTCCGTTTCCTGGCATTGCACAGAACCACTCGGAGGATTCCGTTGGTAAGCGTGGACGTTACCAGAGCCATGACGTTCGAAATCGAATCCGAACCGCTCGCCGGCAAGGAGCCCTGCACCACGGTTGCTTGCCGTCCTCCCGAGGCAGAGCACTGCTCGTCGTCCAGCTGATTATAATGCTGGAGAGTCTGGGAGAGGAGGGATCATCGCTGGCTGTTATTCGGCATGCCAACGAAACTCCCAAGGAGGGACAGAGGGTTTGAACTTTGCCCGGTGGAAAGCTCGGATGAGTTTAGAGTTCTCCTTCCGGCGTATATTCCAATTGGACTGGGAGTTCTCGAGCGTCGGGGATCCCTATCCTGTCCGGATCGGATTGCAGGCTAGACTCAAGCTTCGCATTCCGAGCCTCGAGTTTTCCAAGCCGGTTTAGGAATCGCCGGCCATCTACCATCTACGGCTTGGCATCGGACATCGCTCGGTAGTTTGCGACCTAGGAGAGTCTCCATCAGACTGTGCCAAGCTCCGCTCCCGGGAAGAGCCACGGTGGAGCGATACCGAGGTATCACTCCCTCGCGGCTCGAATTCAAGCGCTTTGTCGGGTGTTAAGCGTCTGCGGGGGGCCCCCTCAGTGATTGTTCCATCTTCTTATTCTTCCCATGGCGAGGGAGGACGCGGATACCGATTTCAAGCTACAGTCGGTGAATGGTATCGATCAGTGGGAGCATTCGACCAATCGGTATGGGCAATAATTAATGGTTTAATTATTCATGGTCGAAATTATTTTTGGTCGAAATTCCGAGCGGCGTCTATAGGGAATTTCCACAAAGCGACCCGCGACGGTTCTCTCGATCGGAGCTATTCGCTGGGTCGTGAGTACCAGATGGGCGCGGTCAAAGGGTCCCTGTGAGGCGTCATGGATTCGGGATCCAGAGATCCGGGCCGTCATCCCGCTCAAGATCATGGAATCGCTGACAGCAATGCGGAGCGCCGGTCGCTCCAGGATCCATGGAGGGAGCAAAGATCATCGCCGTCGTTGTTCTCTTCGAATACAACTTGACGGGATCCATTCGGGTAGAAAAAGTTACATCGCCGTCATTTATATAGGGAGTCTCCATGTACATCCACCCGTTGCAGGAATCGCATGTCGATCGTACAAGGCTTCGACCCCATGCATCACCTAGCCCGCACATATAATCCGAATGATATTGAATTATAATTGTCCGCGACGACGGCTCATCCACCTACACGCATCGGAGCCGCTTTTTCGAAAAATGGCGGGCTCGAATCGGCGCTTCACAGCAATGGCCGCTTAGGTTCCAGCCAGGTTGTGAGAGCTGACTGGCGTGTAGTGGTGGTGCGGCCCGCAATACCGTTGCGAGTACAGCGATTTCCTTACGTGGAAACCTCCAAATTGTGTCCGTCGGTGAGTTTGTCAACTATTTAGGCGAACTAGAATCTTGACAGCCAGGAACACGGGCTATGAGCGCCTGTTGTTGTGCTCTCCTGTGATTCGCCCGATGCGGCCAATGGCTGGCCGCCAGCCACTGATTGGCTTGCGAACGTCCACTGGGGAGTCGGCAGCCACCGACTTGTACGACGATGATGACAACAAGCTTCATCAACGGGCATTACCAACGAGCTCGCGATCCCGCTTGTCCTGCCGATCATGAGAAGACACGATTCATGCACTATTTCTGTCTAGCTTTCGGAAGAAATTCCCCGTCTGTCACCAGCTCCGGCTCGACCGATTAGGCTTAGCGGCTGCGAGTTGAATTCGGCGCCGATCACTGTGACCACCGGTCCCGCATTCGTCCTGTCCGGGAAGAGGAAGCCGACAGAGGAGAACACAATGAGCGGGGATCGCTATATCGAAAACGAGTTCGACGATTATGCGCGATATTGTGAGACTTCGGCTTTCGCCTACGAGAAGTTCTTGCCCAAGATCGAGTGTACAGTGTACAAGCTGTTGAAAGTTCTCGAGCTAGAGGCGCCGATCAAGACAGACGCACGCGACTGTTCCGTCTACACAGGCTCTACCGGCATAGCCCTACTTTACATGAATCTAGCTCTGATACAGACAGCTGATAAGAACGTAGAATTCAATGAGAAAGCGCGAGAGATCCTTGTCACCCAACGGCTTGCGAAAAGAAGACACGATTTCACATTCCTCTGCGGTGATGTTGGTCCCATCGCGGTTCGCGCGGTTCTCCACCATCGGCTAGGATTGCAAAAAGAAGTGAAAACAGACATAGACTTGCTGCATAAGTTCGCTTCAGGTGAGCCAATCGGGAACGCAGTCAGTTCTCGATCATCGATTCCTCTCTGCCGAAGAGAAAATGAGGAGCGATAAATACATGAAACGGGATCTGTTTTCCAGGCTGCGTTTCTCTGGAGACGGGAGAACCTGACGAACTTCTCTATGGTCGCGTTGGATATCTTTACGCTCTACTCTACATAAACGCTAATATCTCGACGAAACCTATCGATGTGAAACTCATGAAAAATGTTGTTCAGTCTGTTCTCGAATCAGGGCAACTACTCGCCGCCAAGATGAACTGCGATAGCCCGTTGATGTACGAATGGCATGATAGTCTGTACTTGGGAGCCGCTCACGGTATTTCCGGCATACTGACCATGCTGCTGGAAGCAAAAGAACTTCTAGACGCCCCCGAGATGGCTCGAATCAAAGGGACCATCGAGTTCTTGATCTCCCAGAAATACCGCTCGGGGAATTACCCATCCTCGCTGGGATCGACTTCGGATCGTCTGGTACACTGGTGTCATGGAGCTCCGGGATTCCTCTTCCTGTTCGCGAAAGCGTACGAGGTGTTCGGAGATGCTCCGTACCTGCAAGAGGCGCGACAATGCGCCGATGTCGTTTGGAAACGTGGATTGCTCAAGAAAGGCTACGGCCTCTGTCATGGCGTTGCTGGCAATGCGTATTGCTTCCTAAGATTATATAAACTGACGATGGAGGACTGCTATCTGTATAGAGCAGCCCGTTTCGCGGAGTTCTGCTGTGCCTACGGCACACATGGCTGCCGAGTGGCCGATAGGCCGTACTCCTTGTTCGAAGGCATGGCTGGCACCATACACTTCCTAGTGGATATGCTCCGACCTCTGGAGAGCAAATTCCCCGGCTTCGAAGTTTGATTGCAATAAAATGAGGGAAACTTCATCTCGGAGTGTGCCAACTGCTATGATTCAGGGTGAGATGAACGGGCTGTTCGTATGCCCGGGTGGGGAGCCGGGCAGCTATGTGCTGCTTCGAGGCGTCTATTTCGATTTCACGTTCTTGTAGGTCATTGAGAATGTTCTCGAATGACTGATGAACGTGGAGAACGCGCAGAATTCGTTGTGAATGACATCTCTGCTTCATTTCGCTCCATACCGATTCGGGATTCCACTCCGACGCGGCTCTCAGCAGTCAATTTTGCAGGTTCCCCGCCAATGAGCCATCTGTAGCTTCGGAGAAATGTCATCTGAACAGAACTTCAACCAACCCTCGAATGCGTCATCAAATGTATTGCATCCCGTGATGCCTTACGAGAACCCGAATCACGCCAAGGACCACCTCGAAACATTTTGGGTTCGAACCGTCAACGAATTATTGAATCTCAACTTCGTAAGTGCTCCCATCGTGGTGACTCTGAGGATCATCTAGAAGTGGTGTCGATTGGAAGGAACTCGTATTGAAAGGGTTGTTTCCGCACGTCAAACGACCTCCTGATTCCCAAATCCACAGAGCGATGCGAAACCACCTGAGCTGCCTCTGGCGCGAATCAAGAAGATAATGAAACTCGACGAAGACGTGAAGGTTCGTTCCATTGATTGAAACTGAAATCTGCCACACATGCCTTAAAATTCGAATAGCGGATCCATGGAGTTGGAATTGATCGATTTCCATTCATGATATCTATTTACTATGTACAGATGATCAGCGCAGAAGCCCCGATTTTGTTCGCGAAAGCAGCGGAGCTCTTCATCATGGAACTCACTCTCAGAGCCTGGATCCATACTGAGGACAATAAGAGGCGGACGTTGCAGAGAAATGACATCGCGATGGCAATATCTAAATTCGATATGTTCGACTTCCTCATAGACATTGTTCCCAGAGAGGAACAGAAGCCACCCCCACCGACCTCGACGAGTCAGGTGAGACTGCCGGATTGGCGTCCTGCAGCTGCTCCTTGCGCTAGCGTATCGAGCAAGTGCATCCTCTGCCTCATTCGAAGTCTAAGCGCCTAAACTCCTCAGGGTACCGTCGCTAAAACTGTGGCGCAACCGGCAGCAAAGGAGGAGGTCATTAAGTCAGCGGCAACTGTGAATACCAATGATCAGGTGCGTATTAACCATGTTCTATGAGAGCACCTTCGGAAAGTCCGAAATCTGGAGGTCGAGTCTTCCGTTCGGCTTCATTTGTATTCAGAATTTCCTCCATGTCCGCAGGTTCAATATCTTCTCCAACTTGCGGCTCAGCAAGGTGCCATCAATCAGCTTCAAACTCAACAGTCAACTCTGACAACGGCGGGCGGCCAACAAATTCAGATCATACCCGCAGGGGGCGGCGCTCCGCAAACGATTCAACTCGCCACAACTGCTCATCAAAATTTCCTCGCACCCCAGGTTTGTGGGAGCTCACACCAACATGACTTCCTTCGACTTGTCATGTGAATCTGATTCCGGAATCCGGCTTCTCCTACCTTGGGCTCCGATGAGCTCCTCGAAGACGATGACGAAAGTGTCAGCTCCGGAGCTTCATTGCGAGACTTCCGAATCACGATTCCCTCCACTACCCGAATTCATCGCTTTTGCATTCTTTCCCAGGTGGTTCAAGTGCAGTCTCTAGACGGGACCCAGACATTGGTCCAATCGGGGGTGGCCGGTGGTCAGGTACGTAGAATCGGTCGGATGTAATTTTCGAGATATGGGCCCTCATTTCACTCCGCGGGAGAGAGATTCGTTCAACAGAGGCCTTGCTGTTCTCACGCTCGCCCATATTTGCAGGTCATGCAGATACCTCAGGTCATACAGCAGCAAGCATCGGCCACTGGTCAGCAGCAGCATATTCAGCTCGTCCCCCAGGTTATCGGTGATCAACTTCAACAGTTGCCCTTGCAAGCGCAAATCGGGGCGAATGGGCAGTTCCAACTCGTGAGGGTTGCGAACCAGACAGCGAACGGTCACGGACAACCGATCATTATCCAAGCGGCTCAACAGGCCTCAGCGCACTCCCAACAGCAAGCCATCTACCTACCGAACGGTCAACAAGTAAGTCGTCGTCGTCGTCCTTTTTTCTGAACTTTTGGCTCTGGAATCCACCAAGCGCAGCCCTCCGTCCCTAACGACGAGAGTTTCCCACAGGTCCTTCTTCAACCAGGCACCACCATCCAACAAGCGCTGCATGGCGAGGAAGAATCGACCGTGACTGTAGGTCACTAGCGGCTCAATGCGGCAACCCTATACCGGATCCACCACGGACACACAGAATGGTGCTCCTCGAAGTAGACTCCGGACGGTGGTCCTGTTGCTTTCCGTATCGATCGATCGACGTATTGCCGGAGGACTTCAGAAGTTCATCCGTGAGCAAGGTTCTGTGAATCGAACCTCCTCACTGTGAATCGCGAATTACGCGACCCAAGAGCGAGAGTATTGATCGACTACGGAAAGGAGCTCGGGAAGCGCTGTTCTTCTCCTGGTATTCTGCGGTACTTCTGACGGTCCGAATTCGGATCGATGATCCTACGTAAAGGATTGCGTTCTACTTCGCGAGGGAACTTTTCATATATCGATCGGTCACGAGACCCCGGTTCCGAAGAATTTGCTGGGAGAACACTCGCTGTATGCGAGATATAAGTTTCTGAAATTTGACGTTGGGACTCCCACTTCCCGCTTGGGAAAACAGCAGGTTCAAATGCAACAAGGAATCAGGAGAAAATCAGGGTAATCTGCTGGATGCTTTTGTATAGAAGTAGCTAATTAAACATTTTGTGATCTGTATTTACTCATTGACTGTCCATTGAGTGTTGTAAACTTGTATATGGTTCGGGAATCCGAAGCGACTCCATGAATAAATCGAAATACCGTCTGAGATCATGAACGCTGGCATTTCTAGGTGGGGACCTGAGTTCGGCATTCCATAGTATTCTAGGATTCTTCGGGAAGGCCCTGGTCCCGTACGGTCATTGTGTATTGCGTGTAGTGCGAGCTCAACCACCCCTGATTTCTCGAATATTTGAGCTCTTCCATTCTGCTCCTATCAGCGGGCGAACGGACAGGCATAGCCGGACAACCGCCGCTCGCGCGCGCGCCTGATTTCCTTCCGCGAGTTCATTCTCCACATCATACATACTTTAAGTGAGGTGCTCGGTCGGAATCTACCGTGGAGAGTCGACAGCGTCAAGGCGTTGTCGGTATCCTCCTGGCGCGCAAGGGAAGAATCCGTCGATAACTTACAATGAACTTCATTTTATTATCATCCAAACTTATATTATTGCGATGACTCATATCAGTTGCTCGCTTCCCGGTGGCTGGAATCCCGAGGCGTGGCGGCGCGTCGAGTCCTCGCACACTAGGTTTCTTCGAAGCCCCACCTTCCCATCTCAGAAGGCTCCTCTCTCACTCAAGGTCGGAACAGGCTTGGTGCTGCTGAATACTGTTCTCTCCCCAGTCAGGGAATAGGCATTCGGGACCTTTCTCGTGAAGCTTGGATTCACGTGGGGAAGACAAGCCTAATTGACTTGTTCTGGTTTCATGTGGACACTTTAAACTTACGGGGTCAATGACTAGACTCAAATGAATATACTCAATATTTGTCAAGTCCCGCTTCCCTGAAGTGGCAACTTCTCAATGACACAAGGCACACCATGAGCAAGTGGCCAGCTCTGACAACTTTATGAACTGCAGAGGACTTAACGCTAGTCGTCATCTCCAACCACCAGGAACGTGCCAGAATGCTTGACTATCTGCATCCTTTTGTGACTGAAGATCATGACGGTATTCCTGGACTTTCGAAATGCTCGCAAACTTCTCCCCCCCTGGGAGATCGCTGCCAACGTGTATGGTTTTGTTCGTTGATCGGCTCCGGAGAATGCGGGAGGTCCGGACACTGCAAACTTCTGAGCTAAGTTCACCGCTCCGAGACGTCGAAATTGTAGCGACCCTCGCATGTGGTAGAAATCATCCATTCGATCAGTCGCCAGGCACGGAGCAACCCGCTCTTCTGCGACTGCCGCATCCGACGCTGATCAGGAAAGAGTGCAATCGAAGGTGCCGGTGAGTTTGAGAATGGCGGTTCGAATTGAAAATATGTGTGATGAGGAGCTCAGAATCGCCTGTCAAGATCCCTCAATAAAGGTTCTCGACAACTGCTCTCATGTAGGCGGCGGCTACAAGAGCGGAGTAGGCTTGCCAATCCTTCCGTTTCGTTCCATCTCTGTAGTCGGCTACGCCGCGCAGGACGAGATAATTGTCTTTCCGATTACCGTAAACCTGTAAATGGAATTCAAATTATGAACGAACAAGCAGAAGCGTTCCCTCCCCCATAATTTCATCATTGAAGTCACAGAGGGAACCGAATGTACTCACGGACTCAACAACGCTATTGAATTCGCTATCGAAAGCGAGAATTCCATGCTGCGACGCGAACTCTTGTCGCTGTGCATCGTCGAGAGCCACCATCCCACCCGATGCCACCGCTCCGAAATGAACAGATGGATGTCCCGGTACCCGGGAGTTCGCTGCTCCCGGTGGGGCGCAAGGGTGACCCACCTCGATCACGTCGTTGCCTACCATGGGATGAAGAAGTCGAATATCGTTCACATTCCGAGGTCTAAAAATTTGCCCATTCACTCTCGCTCCGCATCCAGTTTAGAGACCAACCTCCGATGCCCATGAATAGTTTGTCGCTCTCGTCTGGAGGGCGCATGAAATCATTCTCCTCGTCTGAATGAGCGGCAGTTTTCTGCAGCTGCTTGAAGCCTTCGGCTATATAGTCCTCCCATGCGACATTCTCTTCGATGACACGGTGAGCGGCTCGCTGGGGGAATCGAAGGGGAGTGTTAAGCTTTTGCCATACAGGGTTCCGGGATGACGACCGCGGAAACTTTCCACATCGTTCTGCTCCCACCTGAAGCTTATCTTCGGGAGGTAGCCATGTTTTCAAGTTGAACGAGCCGGGTGGTGAGGGAGATCTGTCTTCGTTCGGCGAAGTTTTTATCCTGTAGGAAGGTGGGCAGCACTGTTTATTTATTTATTATTCTTCTTCAGGCGCTCTTAAGGCAATTCGGGAACAGAGCCCGTGATCTAGGATTCGCCACCAGGAGCCCAGGTTCCTAGAAATCGAATGGATTCCGACGTACTTTTCAGCGAACATGTAGATATAATTATTCCGGTCTATTCCAGCTGGTTTATCAGAGACGACCACGTCTCCTAAGCGAACATGCTTCGTGTGATCGGTGAAATGGGGTACACCCCCTCCGCATCCGACGAGGATTACGTGATCAACGTTCTGGAATGTACCTGGAAAAAATTTTGGGCTCGTATTCAAGAAGATTTCCTCGTTTTCCTTAAGCCACAAGCTTCTGAAAAGCACTGAGCCCATCGGAAGTTCCCCGTCTCCCATGTATTAGAATTTAATGAGGAACCAACCCAGAAGTCTCGTGGTAGTATTTCCCGCAGCGATCATCGCCCCTCGTTGATGTCCAACAGCCGGTAGTTTCGTAGCAACGACCCGATGGCAACCAATATTCCCGAGGGTATAGACGTTCGATTCCCCTGAAATTCGAGGAGAATCGCTATCAGGAATCTCGAAGGTCTGTCTCTCGCACGCGTACTGCTCTCTCCGAATTCTGCGGAGAGTGAGCTCCAGGGAATCCGGAACAGAAACCACAAACCTTCGGTTTTGAACCTGACGAAAGTGTTCTTGTCGGATATCATTGCATCAACGGCAACTTTTTCGCAGAACTGTGCTGTTATGATAGCGATCGTCGGTTGTTGCTGGCGAGTGACTGCGGGCATTTGGCGGACCCGTTTCACCTGAATGGGGAGAAGTTTCAGCCGTGAATCTTGCAGTAGCGTATCCGTTCAGCGGAGCTCGGAAAAACAGCGACGCGGTTGAGCGAAGGTTTTCAGGCTCTCTCTTCGACTGACCTTATGCTCGTCCCTGGTGACCCGAGTAAACAGAGAACCATCTTCGGTCGGTCTGATAACTCCGCGAGAGGTGAGTTCCGATATGAAAGCTCTCACCGTCTCCTCTTGCGTGACAGAATCCCTGGCGAAAATATTCGAGTTAGGCAAGCGGAGGGTACTTCGGCGTCTTCCGAGAGCCACCATGCCACGAGATCGACTATTCTGACGAGAGGACCAAGATTGCACTATCCGACCTCCTGATCGTTCCGGAGACCGATCGCAATCCGAGAAGACTCACTTTGCGATGTCCTCGATGCTCACGGCGTTCGGATAGGCGCGCTCAATGATTTCGAGAACGCGCTCGATGGTGATGGTCGTCGATTCCACCCTGGATTCTTCCAGTAAGCCAACTAGAGAAGAAGAGCTCCATTAAAATCAAGTCCTCACAGAAGCGCGTAAAACAACGCCATACGATGCGGGTTAAATATCTTTGCATGCTCCACGATCAAAATGTCCTTAGGCACTCAGGAATCGGGAGCAAGGAGGCCATCTATTATTCTTATTATTGTTCTTGGACGCTCTGATTACGTGACGGGGAACGCCGAAGTAGTCCTAATTTACGGTTCGCGATAATGTGTGAACCTACAGCTATTAACTTTCGGGGTCTAGAGTTTAGCCGTGTCAATTAGTCGGAAGTGGAAACCCAGATTATTATCGATGTTGGTTATGGCCATTCAAATCACGCGTTCCCTGAACCTGATTCGGATTGTTGAGAGGAATCGTCCCATGTGTCTTCCAAAGTCTTCACGGCGGGCATGAATGTTCGCCACGAGTCATCGATGGCTTCTCCATCGTTTATCAAAGATAATTGTAATGCTGACGATTCTTTGCCATCAACTATATGGGAAAATGATTAAGGGATCAGCAGAACTATCCCTCCGAGGTTCCCGGGCATCGAGAATGATCCCAGATTCGGAATTCCCCGAGGAATTCTGGACCCACAAGAATACTCAGAATGAATCTGCCCGCTCGTCTACTCACTTATGGAGTTTTGATCGGTCTGGGTCTCCAGTTGCTTCAGCTCCACCTCCACCTTCCTCATGTCTGGATACCGATTCTGCAGAAGTTTCATAATTTTCTTTATGAAGCCCACATAGTCTGCGGAGAGAAATCTTACGTCAGGGCAGTTCTCCAGATAGGGAAGCTGAGCCTCCGGACATATTTAGAAATCATGAGCGTATCGATGGAGTGCGTATTGTCTCTCACCACGTGGGAACTCGCAAGGGGATACGAGTTCCTTGAAGAAATCCTGAGCAAGATGCATTTGTGTTTTCTCTGTCGTACCCTCTTTGAACCAGAACTTCAACAATCGACTCTCTTGCGAATGAGTGTTGTCAGAAGCGTTTTTCAGGAATACTTTGAATTCCAACCACAGTTGCGGAACTTCATCAGCTGGAATTGGGTCGCAAAGATTAATTCAAATCCTCAATTTCGCTCGGACGTTCTCTCCTCACAATCGAGAGACATTTGTGAACGTACCTCCGTTTGCAATCTGGTTTTCCTTATTGATGATAATGCCCTGATGTTGGCCTCCAGCGACATGAACCGCTTTCGAGGTGTCTACCTGCTTCAACCTCTCGACAGCGATACACGTGTGACCAACACCCTTCTTTCTGGGGGTCATTACGATCCGCTCTGTAAGAGAGACATTGGGCCTCATTGTAGAGGATCAGTCGTTCGTAGAGTATTATTATTAGATCGCGGCGACAATCGATGCTCGAATTGGCTCCAATTCTGGGTCCGAAGGCCACAATAGAACGCATTGTTTTCGTCTCGTACTGAGCGGTATTCATGGATTACGACTCCCAGTATTATGGATCAGTACTGCCCGGGGAGTCATTATCCTTCGGTTTCTGCGCTCGGCCAGGCTGCGGACGAGAAAGCTTCCCTGGTTCCCCGACGCTTAGGATAGTCAAGAGAATCATAAGAACCCGAAATCGACCATACCGTCCTCAGAGACGAGCTTCCGCTTGAGAGTCCGGACTTTCTGCCTCATTGAATAGCTCGATGGATGGGCTCCCTTACACGCTCACTCACTGGACGACGTAGGAATTCTGAACTAGTTGTCTCTAGGATTCAACGTCTGCGTGA
Organism: Galendromus occidentalis; assembly: GCF_000255335.2. NCBI lineage: Eukaryota > Metazoa > Arthropoda > Arachnida > Mesostigmata > Phytoseiidae > Galendromus > Galendromus occidentalis. Next base: position 837,918 of record NW_003805463.1, read on the forward strand.
CCGATCGGCAACTCGAAGAATTTCAAGAGATGAGGAGCACCCAGAACTGTGAGCTCGCTATCGGCATCTCCAAAAAATTAGCTCCGAGATACTGAAGCGCTCGCGCTTTCCAAGATGGTGCTCACGGCGCGCGACGTTCAGTGCACTGAACACCATGTGTCCCTCAGAAATTTTTCAGCCGGACCGTTGGAGTAGATCCGCGTTCCGGTGTCGAAGTAAAGGTGCGTACATGAACTGTCAGTTGGTTCTTCGCCAGCGTCGTGCTTGCAGAAAACAGTCCGGTGAAGCCAACGGTCTCTTCCCCTCCGTCTGACGGGAGGTTCATTCGGCTCTGTGCTTTCAAAGGCTCCTACGACATTATCGAACACTCGCGACAATCTTCTGTTTTTTTTCTTGAGAATCGCTGGCAGTGACTATCACTTCCGTCTCTCCTTCGATTCCGATTCTTCATTTTGTCAGTGCAAAGAGTCATTCCACAAATACTCGGGCGGACTGGGATTTATTCACCGACGAAATCGGCGACCTTCGTTCCAGTGAATCCTGATACTCCTCGGATACTGCATCCAAGCCTCGCGATTTGAATGCTGGGCGGTGGGAAGGTCTGATGAAACACTCGTCAGAAAATGAATTGATTCATCGTCACGAACGGTGCCACTGAGCTACCACTCAAACCTCTTCGCCGCTGATGATGGCTCCATGGTAGCTCAGAGCAGAACGCGTTCGAGAGCTGCCCGGACGGATTTGGAGGATCGAAGCTTGGCGCTAGATTGACTTTCCGGCACTTCCACAAAAATGAGAGGGCGGAACCATCAGGTAGACTCTCAAGCGATCGACGCGGCGTTTCGGAAAATCAAGCCGGGAGAAAATCGACGATCTAGACGAGGATGTGGGCGAGTTTTTCCTCGCGTGCCCCCACGTCAAGTTCTGTATCGATTCTCGGGCGACTTGCCCGGTATACACACTCACTATTTTCTCTATTCCTTTTCCTTCTCAAGAATCCAAAATTAAGCTCCCATCAATATTCGCGGGGTCATCCGCACACCTGGCATCTAAATCGGCTCGAACCAAAAGTGGTGAAGCGCTGTCAGACGCCCGGCCCAGTCGGTGCTTGAAGGGGAGAATCATGATGTACATATGCGCCTTTTAAGGAGAACTCCCTCCTGACGACGGTTAAGACCGGGCGAGGATAAAGCCTTCGGATATTCCGCCCCCGAAGCCGGAAAATGAAAAGCTAGCGGCCCTCCGGCTATCGCATGAAATACAAGGAAGAGTCGACATCTATCAGTCATTGTCATTACTGTCAGAGACCAATTCTCTTTAATCGGCGAACTGGGGGAACCACAATGTTCGAATTTGAGACAAACCACTCCCTCTTCGAAACTTCCACAGATCGTGATGAGACTGAACATGTAAAAAGCAAGATTTCTCTGTCAGGGACGAGAGTATAGAATATTTATCTAAGAACAAACCTTCTTGGTCGACCGACTCTTCGGCCATAGCCATTTTTCAAGGCTCCACGGGGAGACGGGGAACGCCCTTGACCGCTTCTCCACCTGTTCGCGCTTAATCCGTTTCGGCCAACGCGCAGTGTTGGTCCACTCCTTTATTCCGCATGGATCTCACAAAACCGCATGATTTTCAGATCAGTCACCTGGAATCGCCAGACTATGAGAATCGAGCAGAAGAGCTCCTCCCGTCAATTGGCGTGTGGGTTCTCAGTCACTCTGCGCGAATGTACGGAACGTATGGCAATCCGGGAGTTTCTGATCCGTCACCGCTTCAAGCTCGGGACGTTCCCGGGCTCGATCCACTCTGAATGCGCTCACCGGTATCCCGATCATTCACCATTCATCCACGATAGGAACACGGAGTCAGAATCACCAGAAAGAAGCGGCAGAACGTGACAGGGATGACTGCGTGAAAAGTGACAAGCTGTGGTGAAGTCCGTTCACTGCACACTTTTCCCTCACCGTGGCTCCGCTTACTGAGGCTTATTGTTCTAGTAGTTGTAACACGGGCGTCGCTTGCTGGCTTTGAACACTCCCATGCTCAGTAGATTCTCAATTGGGAGAGTGCTGATGACTCACTCGCACACAGTCTCCTAAGGGGAAGGGAGGGTGCCGGTTTGCTAACTCGGCTTGCTCTCTCAGCTCGCTCACTCGGTCGTCGAGGATGCACCAAACTCTCCACTCGTGCCGTGTGCACGAGCCGCCGGAGAGGCCGCTGGCAGATACCTCTGGAGAAAGTACTGCTGGCGCGGACTCGTAGGCTGCTGTGGAGCGCGACGTAACAATCCAATGTGATCGTGATTGATCCGAGCTAGTCGAGTCCACGGATGTACCAGTCATCCAAAAACACGTTGAATAGGATGGGAACAGTCAGAATTGACGTAGCTGTTCGCGGTCGATCGAAACGAAAAAGTTCCGAGATCAACTTCTCGGAAGATTGTGCTTGTTACTCTCGATCCATTCACATAACTGCGTCGCGAAGACGCTCAGTGCTCTCCCTGCATTCGCGATGAATTATGAGGGGACCAGTACCGAATTTTCCGAAAGAGCGGAATCAGCCCCAGTTTTAAACACATAATCCTCATACAGTGCTCGGTTTTCACTCCCCGTATATTCGGACACGAAAGACTTAATAACTCGAGACCCCAGGTCTTTCAGAGGTCGACTCCAAGGCAGCACTTCTCTCAGACGCATCACTTACGGGCGGGGGGCCCCTATTCATCCACGGGGACTCAAAAAGAGCGAAGGCTCCTCCTGGACGCAGACCTTCCTGCGAAACTTCTGCTTCCGTTCGCCCGAACCCCGCCTCGTCACCAGCTTCAAAATCGATTGGAAATACCCTAGTTGAGACTCGAAAGTCACCGGTAGGATCATCGCTCTTCAGCCTGACCAAATGTATTCTGGCTGCGGCACTGAGATTATTATCCCCCGTAAATCCCTTGCGAGATCCCGCGCCGCGCCCCCCCCCCTACCGCTTCATTCGAACTTGGGATTAACCTCGGGGGCTTTCAATTTGCTTCAGATATGATAGTTTCTCTCTCTCCATTGAGCGGGTTTTTCTCCAGAATCGGAGGAGCTCGCCTCCATCCCGTGCCTTAATGTCCGTCTAGCGGAGCTTTACCGATGTGCCACTTATATACTTCGGGATTGATTCTTTCCGTCCCCTGCCAACCGAGCTCCCTCTTTGACTTCGCTCTCCCATGAATCAATCGACTCCTGGGGAGGAAACTTCTCCTGCCGGAGAGTCTACAATGAACTCATCGGTGATTTCATCGGAGAGCTCCGATTTCAGATTTCCGTGAGTTTCATGTAGAACAGCGCAACTGTACGCGGAGGAGCAACGATTCCCAGTATCGACGCCTTCGCCACACTCCCATTCCTCGACCTGGATCCGGAGTTGACGTGAATCACGCAGATCGAATTAAAATTTCTCCAGTCTCTGCTTCTGCCATCGCATCGTATTCGGTTTCGCAGGCCGTAGACCCTATGCCGCGGTCACGAAGGCTGATATCATCCCGTGTATGGGGCGATCCGTCAGGGCACATTCGATCGTTTGCGTTTTAAGTCTGTAAGCTTCGTAGGCATAAAATTCTTCATCGACGACTTCGCCATTTATCATTGAGCAAAGCTCTGAGGGCAAGATTCGAGGGTCTCCAAACCTCGCCTCCGACTGGTCATTCCAGATTTCTCCACCGAAGAAGAGCCTCGTGTGGCTCGACCCCCATTTCCGGGAAATTTCCACCGAATTTTTCCGGCGCTTCTTTTTTCCGTCAATGGCGGTACCGCATCCCGTTCAATGTTTCCTCATTGACTGACTGAGCCTCTTGCGAGAACTGGTATTTCGCCTGTAGATACCGACGTCGGAAATGGAGCAGGATTGGTCTCGAAGTTCTTTGGATGTAGGCACTCTCTCTGAGCGCCTCACCAAGAAAGATTTTTCACATATGTAGACAGGAAGATAGGAATGAGGCGTAGATGAGCGCCTAGAGTACTGACAAGGAAATCTACCAAGGTCGGTGTGCCTCCCGGTTCCAGAGCTTTATTGCGACGCAACTCCAGCAGCTGTTCGCCCCCAACTCTCGCAAATATTCCCTCTTCGGCTAAAAGCAGAGTATCATCCATGCGCCGATACCGAGACAGCACCGCAATGTATTCACAGTCTTCCACTTGAGCCAATCGTGTTCAGTCAGTCCGCGCTGGAAAGAGAGGGCATGATCTCGCTTGGTTTATTCCTCCGATTGGTGTACTTAAAGGAGAGCGAGGTAGGGGCAGGATACACACCTCAAGTGCGATACTGTTGTCGAGCTTCATCACGGTCAATCCCAATATGAGCATGGCGGGATATATGACCGACGTGATACAAAATCGATTCAGCCTCCTCTCCGCGATGATTTGTTGATAATTCATTCTGGGAACGAAATTGGCGTGTCCCTGAGACTCGCGATCCATCCAGAATCTCTTTCTAACCTCCGGGCAAATCGACAGGGAGCCTTACCCTTCAAAAGATGTGATGACGCTGACTATGACCAGGAGGTAGATTAGCATTTGAAGCAGCTGACCTTGTCCCCCACTGTTCACGAAGAGATTTTTCACTCCGGCACCGTCAGCCGCGAGGAGTAGGATGAGGAAGAATAGACACAAACCTCCGAGCAAGCCCTGGCAGGTTCTACCCAGCTTACCCAGACAAGAGTTGTAAATTTCGCCGGTAGCCCCGGGCTTAGGTGCTAGAGATCTGTGTACAAAAGCCGGTGACGATGAAGGGGGTCTCGCAGGAGGAGGGGCGTTTTTTCTCTCTGTGGAAATTAGAGGGAGTTTTGCGGTAGTTAATGTTTTGTGAGCCTTGTCATACTTTCTGCAGTTGTTCGATTCTGACTCTCACGGGCGAAATGTCTGTCGATGAACAGTCTCGAAACGAAGACGTCTTCGTCCTTGGCAAATTTTTCGACGATCGCGGCTTCGACTCTGTCTTCGGGTTCAACCTCCAGCGTCAAGCATTTCTGCGCCTCCTGACTCCGGTCAATCGGGAGTTTCTCGGTCGGCATCGGATCCGCCGGCGGCGCGGTCGCAAGCTGAAATATGTATAGCATCGTTCAGATCGCGCGCGGGAGCTGGAGTGACACGCAAGGGTATCAAAATGTCATCCCCAATAGACCTCGGTTTGTTCGGTAGTCTTCGTTCGACTTTCGGTAAGTCTCTGGAATCTCTGAGAGAACTGGAATCTACGCGAGGGATTCCCGCCGAGTTTCGTCGACGGTGGGGCCGTTTCCGGCTCGGTTTCGAGTGCTTCCTGAACGGTTGGAGTGATATCGCTTGTCTCCTCATCTGAAGGGAGAGCAAAGGGAAAACGAATGAGGACGACTGCGTTGACGAAATTCTTGACTTCGCTGATAGGTTGTGGATCAGGGAGTGAGACCCACTAGTAATAGTCGCGACGGGTTCCGGTGCGGATTTTTCTGTTGTTTTCTCTCGTTTGTTTGAGTTCCGAGACCTCCACCAGCTGGCGCTCGGCGGCTGCTTTTCTCGCTCGGTCGTCACCGCCTCTATTTCAGTGTCTTCTGCATGCGTCACTTCATTCTTTCCCTGCAGAAACAGGAGCTCTGTTATCTAAGCCCTGGAATGAGAAGCTCGGACGAGGTCGCGTGGCTCAAACGCAATGTCAGAGGGAACTCACCTCATCAGCTTCCTCTGGAATTTTCTCTTGAGCCACTGGTCTGGGCTCTCTCAATCGTTTCAGAAACGTGAACTTGCGCGCTGTGTCTTTTTCCTGAGGAGAATAGAGTCTGGATTCAGTCCCGAATCTGCGGCAACTCTCGAATGCTCGGGCATGCGGACGGAACTTGATGCGATGAACCATTGGTCTGACCTCGACGACTCCAGCCTCTCCTGCTTCCACTTCCGACGCATCTTTGAGGTCTTCGGGAGCATCGGGAACTTTCTCCGCATGGGAATCTACACCAGGCTCCTCATTCGCACCCGGATTGTCGACAGCGGTCTTCTGATTCGAAGAGCGGTTGAAACCGATTTTCGGGAATGAGAAGCGCGTCTTCTTCGGGCTCGACTGCGGAGGTTCTGCTTTTGAGATCCGGCACCCCATGCTCCCGATACGTCCTACCAATTCCCCTTCTAATTGCCGATTTCATACCTTGTCCCCAGATGGTGTCGTTTGAGACTCGAGCTCTCTCTCGTCTTGGCCGTCTGAGGGCATATGAGCAGCTTCAACTTGCGGCTTGGAACGCTTCAATCCGAACCTCAGGCGGAATTCTCGACTCGATTTTTCGGCAATCCTGTCTCGAGCCCGCGACGGTTCCTCTTGCTCCGAACCATTGGTTGGCTCGGCTCCTTCCTCGCTGTCAACCTTCTGAGGATCTTCGAAGCGGATCTTTCTCCGATCTAGGTTTTCATCTTCCTTCTCTCCGATGGATGCAGTGTTCGTCTCAGGATCTTCCGAAGTGATGCCGAACGTCTTCGAATTAGGAAGTCAATCTTCAATTAGGAACTCGTCTCGATTATACTGAACAGTGGCCGCTTCATGGAGGTATTTCTAGGGTAATGTGGATTGCGAGTACTGGAACAATTTCGTACTCCCTTCCGAGGCAGAGGCTTGTCTCCGATGCTGGCGATCACGGTCTGTTCTCGATGTCCCGGATGTCGGTCCTCAGCCTGGAAAGGGAAAATATGACTTGCTGCGTGAGTTGTCCGTCTGAGGTCCTGCCGAAATATTGCCTCAGATCGTACTCCGCGATTCACTTGCCGGAACAAGTTCCGTCGTTTGTAAATCCATCCCTTGCTGTCTCGTGGTTGTTGAACGCTCCCGCTCCACACGTGAAGGGCGGTCCAACGTCTCCACTGCATCAGCATCCATGATTGACTAATTCCTTTCGATGGAGGGCTTTCACGCGTAAAACTCAGGACAGAATCGCTTCGTCTGTGTCCAGTCGATGTGTGGGCCGGACGAAGGGGCGAAACTTGCGTCGCTTAGCAACTACCCATACAAACAGCCGGCCTGTATCCCCAGAGCATGATTTTGTCTTCTATCCCGGATTCGAGGATGGAAAACACTCATTCCGATCCCGTGTTCCTTTGGACTTTATTGGACCTTTAAAATCGAAAGCCTCTGCTGGTTGCGGATTTGGGAAGGGTTTTCGACAGCGCGTCGCGGGAATGAGAAACTTCGCTGGTATACCTGGAATGTCCCGTCCAGATTCCATCTCACGGCGCTGCTCCTTCCCGCTATGCGGGAATGGCAGCAGAAAAGGATGAGCATGGACTGACGAGTTCCTTGCCGACGATAGATACTATATATGGTAATGCTCACACGACATAGTCATACCTAGAAGAACGATGAAACTGGACTTTCGACACATTTATTCTACGAATGGCTATTCACCAGAATCCTGCGGGGATATCCTGTTTTCCAGGCTCGATCAATTCAGCATCTATTCCAGATCTCTCGATATTTGGCAATCGGCTCAAAATCGCGACCCCTCGTGTGGGCGTCTATCTCCAGAGGGCTTGGCTGATTTATAAATCAGCGAATCTCTTCAGGGCGAACGGTTCCGTCCTTTCCCACATGCTCACACACGTATCGCAAGCGATATGAGACCATTACACCACGATTGCTACTCACTTTAATGCTTAGAACAATGTAAGCGAATCCCGAACCACGATGAGCGTCATCTTCCCGTCGGAAGGTCGCATGTAGTTGCCTTATATTATGGGTGAAATTAGCGAGAGTACGACTGATATTCTGACCGAGTCGACCCAGAGAAGGATTAACCCCGGGCGGGAGGTGATCCTTCACCAGCTCCAATCGATCTTACCATATTCTCTGATTAGCGATTCGGCAAATGCTCGCGGAGAGGATCGAGGGATCGATTGGAAACGAAACCGATAGTCGGGAAATCAGGGAATCGCCATGTACTCCAAAAACGGTCATATGTTTCGCATCACATTCATCGGAATGGTAGATCGGGATCACTCTGCTGTAGAGGTATCTTGAGTTACGAATCCGCGCTCGATGAAACTCAGCACCAAGATGCCCGGAGAACGTCGGCAGTGGCGTGGCAGGGTGGCGGCCGGGGCAGGACTCGAGAACTTCTCCAAGAATTTCGTCGCCGAATTTCAGCCGTTTTCGGTTGCGATATTCTCATGGAAAATCACTTTTTTCTAGTTGCCACCGACGAGAATTACGCCTTCAGAAACAAACGAGGAACTGTCACCCCTCGCTCGGCCACTGGAGCTCGGGTGCCTATCTTTGCGCAGAATAACGCACCATTGGTGAGGAAATGCGCGTTAAGATGGAGTTCCTCGATCACATCTTATCACTTCACAAATCTCACAACTCGTCTTTGACTTTCATTTTTCGCTCGATATGTGTGTAGATTAGAAATTGATTCTCTCGCGAATATTCCTCGGCAAATTAATTGAGAAGCACCGCGATAAATACAAGATTATCTGAACATAAAAGTACGAAGGTTCCGAGAGCGAGGGTCAAGCTTATCTCCCTTACTTATTCTCCGTATAGCTTTGTGGGAGCATTATCTAGTTAGGCGGCTTCAGTGGAACCCCGATTTGTATCCCTCCTTTTGTTGACGCCGTTATGTCGGAGGAATGATGCCCATCGATCTTGAGGGTGAGTATTGCTTCAGTCTGATTTTTTCTCGCTCGAATCCGCGGCTTCTGGGGGGACTCTGTTTTTTGGCCCATCCGGTTCACTGGAGTCGGCGTCGCTTTTCCTGCAAGCAATCGGCAAGTGAAAGGAGGCGAGAAGGAGACTTCCGTTCACCTCCGCGGATGAATTCTACTCACAATCCATCATTCGGGTCGTTGAGAGGTACAATTCCTTTCAATCCCTTCCTGGCAGATCCGGGACTTCTGTGTCCGGCGAGCCAGTCGCGTAATTGTGTGCAGGACTTGTGAATGATTCCTTGGGGACGCAGGATGGGTCTGAAGATTCGGTAATTAGAGCAACTCTTTCTCCCTGGGGGTCACGATTCTCTTTCACCGCTCCATACACGCTAGGTCGTCGTGACGCAGATCTAATATAGACAGAGGCTACATACGAAGGGGGCTTCCTCAACGCTCCGTAAGAGCCATCTGAATATTAACTCAATTCCAATGATTCGAACTCTTCGGGAGACACATAATCGGAAAACATTAAGCGATTCCAAGTCCATGGCAGTTTATTGAGTCTCGTGCTGGGGGAAGAAATGGGTGGAAAATGATGGTTGGGGAGGATTCCATTGGCATCTGACTGAAACCAAATCAATTTCGACCGCGATAGCTCTTTCAGTCTGTTCACTGACTTCGGTTCCGAGCCATGCGCATGCGATCGGTGCAATTCTGCTAGGCTTCGTGTCAGCGGCACATTGACCAGCCTCAGATTCCCATGCACGCCACCGAATTCTCCTCGCATACAACAAATCACCTGAACTCATTAGGTTTGTCGCCCGGCAGGGGCAGACGCTTGACAAGGCAGTGTTTCTCGGCCCACGCGGCGTTATCAAGAGAGCCTTCGTCCAGTTGCTGCTCCTCGTCGACGCTGCGAAGAGATGGAACATTCATGTCTCCCTCGCATATTCAGAGACTAAAGTGGTCGTAAGATGGACAATCATTCCGCATAGCTTGATATGAAGGTACTCATCGCGCGTAAGCATGGAATCATCCGTCGCTGAGCTCACCCGAAATCCTTGGCATCCGCCAGCATCGCCTCCAGTCCAGCTACGATTTCGTTCCATGCGAAGAGAATATCAGACGTTTCAGTGAGGCGACCGCAGACCGCCAGACGGAGAATGTATCTGGAACCGACCGTCAGTGGAAATCAGGATCTTGCAGTACAGATCGCAGCTCAACTCCTACCGGGAAAAAACTGACCTGTCGGCAACTCTGCATGGCGACATGAACACCTTTTTATTCTCGTGTATCTTAGCCAGAAGAAGCTCGTTTTGCTTGTTCGTACCCTGGAATCACGGAAAATATGCTGAGTACGCTCGCAATTTTTAGCGCTGCCCCCTTCGTAGCGGCGGGGGACGGTCCGAGCGAGAGCGCTATTGCTTGCTCGTGCAATCTCGACCTCAACCTGAAGCTCACTTCTTGATTGTGGAGTTCAATGAGACAACTCCCCCGATCCCCTTTCCATATCGAGAGATATCGGCCGGTTTCGGGAACCGAACGACCTCCCTTAAGATGACAAGGCGGCGCGGCGTGACCATAGCGCACGGCTGCATGTGTCGGACGCGCACGAACCTCTCGGCGACCACGCAGGTATGCTGGCTGCTCAAAGGGGTTCTGACTTGAGGCTTATGCCATAGAGGAGAGCTCGGAAACATCCGGATAGGTGCACGATCGCGAAAGCGAATACCCAGGTAGACGCGCGCCATGATTCCGTGCAGACCGTGTTCACCCAGTGGTTTCGATACAGAAGTCGTCTGCTGAGTTTCGAAACATCACAGATCGCACGAATTCCGGCTCCGTCTTCCGCAACAAGCAACCACAGAGAGCGGCGTGTCCGAGAAACGACAAATTTTCCAGGACAACTTCGGAACTTTCTTAACGAATCAGCGGCCTAAGGAATCGATACCTGTATATCCAGGGGAACTCCCGCGGATATATGGAACATGCACTGCCGTGTGTTCTAAGTGAATCCAGTAAAGTTCGTAGTCCCCACTGGTGAAATTCATATACTTCGTCCCGTATATGAACTTAGGGTCGGTCAGGATAGTCTCCGCCTGATGATCTACTTAGAAGGAGAGTACAATGCCTGAACAATCGAAACCCCCGTGAGTATTCAGATCGATAGAAGGCGCTTCCTCGGTTCGTTATTTCCAAGTCCTGAGTGCTGGCTTGTTTGACGAGCAGTTCGATGGCCGGTATCGTTTCCGCGCACTATGATTGCCTCCATAGGGTCTACCTCGAGGGCGTTCGATCTCTGTGCCTATCTAGCTCGAGAACGGTTTGAAAAAACCCAACGGCTAGAAATGTCGCGCCTCCAGCGACTTGCTTCCCAACCTGAGATCACCCGCATTTTACTCCCCACAATTGGAACCGTTTCCAATATACTGATTGACTCTTCCAGCCTCCACCGAATCGAGCTCGGTGCTGTGACTCCACACAACTTCCGGCAGTTGAAATGCGTGAACTCCGTTGTTTTCCCCGTCATCTACAATGACAAGTTCTACCAAAACGTTCTAGAGGTGAGAGGCGACGGGGACTCCTGCTCGGCGACATGCTTCAGTTTTTTCCCGAATTCTACTGAATGAGGAGTCTTTTCAGAAGGGAGAATTAACGAAATTGGCGTATTGCAATGACATCGTGGTTGGAGCGGTTTGCTGTCGGATTGACACTGTCGGTAACCAAAGGAAACTCTATATCATGACTCTGGGCTGTTTGGCTCCCTATAGGAGACTCGGCATCGGTTCGGTCATGTTGAAACATGTCTTGCAATATGTTGAGAATGACGGGAACTTCGATTCGATTTATCTGTGAGTATTATTCACCTGGGGTCCTGTTCAAAAAATTATCGCTCCCCTAGATTTCTTCCTCTGACATCGATTCACGTCGCATCAGCTCCACAGCCTCCACTCCTTATGGTTAGGGATGTAAATTTTGCGCGGACCGCCATTTTCCCGCGAAATTTCGCGGAAATTTCCGGCTACTCCTCATAGAGTTCCGATGGAGGCCGCGAATTCGGCGGAAATTTTCCGCGAAAAATCTTCGTCCCTGCTTATGGTATATCTCGGCAGAGCCAAGTTTCGATACGTTTCCCTCAATCGTTACAGGCATGTCCAAGTGAACAATGATAGTGCCATTGAATTCTACAAAAAGTTCGGTTTCCAAATCGTGGACACTAGGGAAAAGTACTACAAGAGGATCGAACCGGCGGACGCCCACGAGCTACAGAAAACCATCCGGCCTTTGAAAAGTGAAAACACGAATGGTAGTCATGAGTGATTAGGCCGATGGATGCGTGGTTGAACGAGTGCTTGGACTGAGCTCGAAGCGATCGTTGCGCTCGAACAAGTCAGAGAGATAACAAAGAATGCCGAAGCATATGTATTGAAGCGGAACATGAGAGCATAAAATAAAAATCGAATTATTGAATCGAGAAGTCAACGCGTATCCAAAACTAGCAGCCTCAAATCGTTAGGAATTGAAACTCCCTCAGTTTCCTATTGTCCAGAGGATAACTCCCGAGTCAGGAATCTTGCAATCTGAAACGTGCCGCTAAACGAAACAAACCTTGTAGCGGAAGCAAACTAGACCGAGAGTTGTAGGAGCAACGATTTCGAACCTATCGTCTTGTAGTAAGATGTCCTCAAACTCCTTCGCTAGGGCTACACATTTGCGCACGTACTCTTGGATGCCCTGGTAGGAGGGAAATGATTAAGCATAGTCTGCTGCGAAGAGATTCTCAGACTCTACGCTTAAGACGTCATCCTTCTCACCTTGACGCCATACATTCGGAGAACGAACCATAGTTTAAGCGATCGGAATCGACGTCCAAGCGGGACGTGCCAGTGCTGGAAGCATTCGATTACCTCGTGAAGGAATCCATTCAACTCCAGATCACCTTTTCCCCAACGGATATTGTAAAGAAATCAAGGCGCGTTCCCTCCTTCTGAAAATTATTCAACCGGACAAACCCTGTAGTCAGGCATTTCGCCTCCCTGGAACTCGTGTTTGAGGTAGAGAGGGTCGACTTTGAAGGCGTTCTCCAAATCTACTCGGTTTTGTATCCTGGAAGCAACCAAATTTCACCTTTTGATTGAACCTGCCCACGTTCCACGTTCTTGAGAAATGTTATCTATGAAGCCTTATCCGGTGGGATCTCCTTGGTTCCTCCCACATTCCCATTTTTCCAATGTGTTCGAGAGTCTGTTTCGGTTCGTTTCTCCTCGTTCGGTTGCACTCCTTTGTTATCACGATATGGAAACAGTCAGCTCAACCACTCTACCCTTACCACAGTGTAGAACAATCGAAATTGACGAGCATCCACTTATGAGGATTGAAATTGAAAGAGCTCGCATACTCGACACCATCAAGTCTCGGCCGAAACTCAGGGCAGATGAACGCTGACCCAGCATAGGCGGCGTCGATGTGCAACCATAGGTTCTCCTTCTCACCTGCAATGTGGGATATCCTCAGAATAATCAAGCTTGATCCCGTTCCCTCATCCAGGGGACGAGGGGACCAAGTCGGAGGCACTCAAAATTTTATGGTACTAGCTAGAACTTACAGAGCGGCCCAATACGGTCCAACTCATCGAAGGCACATGTGTTCGTTGTGCCCAGTGTCACAACCACGGCCATCGGGATGAAACCCAGTTGTCGATCTTCGGCAATCACCTTGGACGAGACACAGATAAGCATCCGTAGTCTGATAATGGGTAGGCTTTGCACCGCCATTCACACCGTCGATCCGATTTCAGTTCTTCGGGCTAAAACTCACTTTGGCCAACGTAGATTCTTCCATTCCCAATGTGGTCTTGTTCACAGATACCAAATGACATCGTACGCAGGCCAGGAGGGCCGCCCTCTCGACAGAGGAATGGGCCTGCATTCAAGTGTTTTCAATTTTGACATTCTCCGCAGATGGGAGTAACCCTTTTAGACTGGTGTTCCTCCACGACTCGAATGCACACCTGTTCAGAAGCGTAGACGACGAGTCGATCCCTCAGATCACCGGCTTTCCAGTGAGGGTTCCTCGATAGCAGAAGTGCGGTACACTTCGCTTTGGCGGCGAGTAGGGCCATGTGGGTTGACTCTGAAGCGGTTCCTTGAATCACGCCACCTCCACCGCGACCGCCTGGGGATGAGAGGAAATAGCGATCAGGTTATAGTCTCCTCCGAGCCAAGCAGCGGACACTGACACTGGACCGACGAGTACGAAGACGATTCTTGCTTTCGGAGGCATCTATCATTCCCGGGTTTCCGAATGAATGGATGAGAAACTCACTGCTGAAGAGGAATTGGTCTGGCAAGTTCAGCATCTTCGCCAACCAATCCAGTGTGACCATCTCCAGCTCAGTGCACGCAGGACTCGCGATCTGAAAAGCGAAGGTGAGATCATTCGAAATAGGTTCTCAAGCGAGCCGCGCTCCCATTTCGTACACTGGCACGCTCTCGCCCTGCTCTCCCAAAGTTGAAGCTAATGACCTCCCGACGGGGAATGTCTCTCGCATTCGGAAAACTCCATGTTCGGGGGGGGCTCTTCCGAAGTTGCCTCCTTTCGATATCTAATAATCATACACGGAACCCCTGATTATTGTCACTTCATGACTGCGCGAAATCTCAATCGTCACGAGGCTCCCTGCCTTCATGCCGAAACTCACTGCAGGAAGCATCGGGAACAATTTTCGAGGAATTCGTCACTCACCCACGTGAAGCCGACACATGCGATCGAGGACGAGAGAATGTCGGCCAAGACTGATGGAGGACTCTGGCCGGAAGGGAAATAGGCGTAGAAATTCGGTGATTGCCTACGAGGAGAAAATAAAGAAGAAACAGAGAGGCGCCAGGAATGAGGCATCTTCACTTGGTCGACTGTTTCCTCGTTGCATACCAATGAGTGATGCCAGGCATGATGTGTTTCTCGATGTCTTCAAAAACAGTTTTCCAGTCTTCGGGATCCTCCGGGGCGGAATCCGGGAGCCTAATCATCCGTTGGATCGAAGCATTATTCCATGACCCATATGAGTTGAATACTATGCATGTCTCGATGTGGATATTATTTGGGCTGATCAGGAGCTAACCTTTCTCGGAGGTAGCCAGGCCTGACACTCGGGAGAACATCCCGGTTGCGGATACCATTCATGTAGTCCACGAAGAATTTCATCATCCAGTTGCCAGCTTCCAATACCTGCTCGTCATCCATGATTTCCCGGGAGCTGGGAAGAGAGAATTCATTTTGAACTTCACCGAAAGTGAGAAAATCGTTACCTCCCTCCGCCAAGTTTCAGCGCGGCTCAAACTTCGGTGGAGTTTTCTCCTCGAGCACCGAACGCGAACTTCATCTCCTTTGTGCTCCCTGCCTCATTCCAGAGACAATGTCGGAAACCTCGAATTCATGAGCAAAAACGGCACGGCAGTCTGAGCGAATCGGATCCGGTGATTTAACCAGGAGTTGTGGTGAAAAGGGCTGCATGATTGGAGTGTACTCGGGTGAGAATCGCGGCACTCGATGAGTCGCGACGACGATTCGAGGCCCCGAGCCCGCAGATTCGGTTTCGAATTCGTTGGGGGTGATCCTCAAGTCGATATTTCGCTTGCCACCGCATTCTATCCTCGTCCGATTCACTGAAGTGCCTAATCGAATTGCGGCTATCCCTCCGTGATTTACGTGCGAGTCTCACTATATCGTGGGCTTCGGTAGGGACAATTCGGATCCGCGGTCTCCAGGGGGCATCTTACGCGCGCCGGGTGTTCGTTCGCTTGACACCCTCACACATGGACCTCTCTGAACGATTTTGCCTGGTAGAGCAAGGCTTGCTCACACCTTCAAGTTTTGGGCAGCGCAGCGCATCAAAAGTTTCTACCATACATCACCAGTCATCGTGATCAGTAGCAAAAAGCATACCGAGGGCGAAAAAGTTGGAATCCCAGTTCAATGACACGGAACCTTCAGGAGTTCCCCCGGAAAGTTTGCTTAGGCCTTACGGATATATCGTTTCATAGCAGAGAGTTTTCGAAGATGATGCAAAACTCCTCGAAACCGCGGCGGGTTCTGTTCGACCTGGAGTTCTGGCTGCACACGCGTGAGGAACTCAATTTGAGTTGGCAAGACACACATTTTCGGCTGGCGAGTAGTAGTCTCGGCTCCGCATCGGTTCTCAGCGAGCGAAAACGCTCTTGCTCGATGCTCATAAAGACAGGAAGGCTCAACAGGGAGAACGCCCTTACGACGCGTTCACCGTCTCTATTCTTGCTCAAGTTTTGGGAGGCCTCAAATCGACAGGCAAAGGTTCCGCATGCAGCGACAGGCCTCAACCCGGAGAACGAAACTGAGGGCAGTTCATGCATCGGATGACTCCCGAGAGACTGGGATGCGCTGCGGAAGGGGAATACTGGAGGAAAATTCATTCTTTTCTCGAGTCCAAAGCTATGACTCAATCGGTACTACACGCTCGTTCACCGGATCAAGAACGCATGGCTTGTGGAAGGAGCGCTAGCTCAGGGAAGGAGCTATTGCTCCCGTTAACAGGAGCGGACGAGCCGGAGCGATTAGTGTGGGGACCTACCACCGGCCATTGAGATCGAGGCCCGACTAGCTCTGCCCGAGCGGTAACGTAGCGTGGATGCAAGTAGTCTGCACCCGGTCGAAGACACAAGGAAGCCGAGCGCTCGACAATCTCGCTTGTCTTCGCTCGAATGATGCATCGATGGCCTTTCGTATAGGGAAGCTCGTCGCTTGATGGCGGTAAGTGAGAATGTCGTACGCAGGGAGTACGAGAATTTCTCGCGAGATCAATAGCAGAATAATTCTACGCTGATCATATGACACTGTCACCACAGGGAAGCAGCCGTGGAGATTCATGAGCGTCTGAAATGATTTTCCCGCCTCGTTCGGGCGGTCAGCTTTTGTGGTGGTCTCCAGCTGCTAGTGAATGAAACAGCTTAATTATGCGTCTCGCATGGCTCTTTCCGAACTCCTTGGAGCTACCGAACGATGCGAGACGCGTGATGTGATCTGGAGTTCGCGAGATCTGAGCCGATGCCCCGTTCCTCCTCAATCAGACCTCCTAGAGTTCGTTGGATTCGTTCGCTCCGAAATATCCAAATCGGATCAAGGAATTTCAATCACGATTATCCTCAAAGCCGGAAGCCACGCGAACTAGCCGGGGAAGCATAAAAACTGAATTTGTATAGCGTCAGACTTGAACATGGAACTACGGAGATGTGTCCGAGGCCGGGAATAGGCGGAGTAAGCAGCGAGGAGAGGCTCTGAGATTCGCAGTAGGGAACGGGAACTACGTCGAAAGAAGGGTCAATCATCACTGATCTGGATGATGAGAAACCTCCTCAAGGCGAACAAATCAAGAATCAGCGAATGCAGCGGCCTCCCATGGGCGGATTCCACCATTCGGTGTGATGTTTTGCAAGAGATACTAACGTATGTAGAACGATATCTGAACGTCCCGGGGTAAAAGGGTTCCCGGAATTCCCCGAAATTCCTCTCCGATTATTATTATCGCTTTCATGAATATAGCGATCGTGAGGGTAAGAACAACATGGCAGCTCGACGTGAATCCGAGCAGCTAATCACGGAAAGGATTTCACAAGGAAAGCGAGAGAGAGTTTCCTGAATCATTCGTGATGAAAATCGTCCTCAAGTAAAACAGCCACTACATTCGGACTCATTTGGAGAACGATTATCAGGAAGTAATTCATGAAGTCGGGCGGCTTGGCTCGGAGGGAGCCTATATTCTGAGCTAGGAGCGATCGAGATGACGCCAGATAACTCGCCCCAGCGCGCCCTGAGATTCTAAGAAGTCTGAGCGGAAGCCTCCCGCAGAGGAATCAAATACGATGAACTGATTCCTCGGATTTTCGGCTTCCAATGAGGGACTTGACTACTTTACCTTCGGAGAAGTGAGGTACTTTCAAAAATTCACGCGAGCTCGAACGAAGCACACCTCGCGAAGAGAGTTTCTCCCCTTCTCTGACCTGGCGTTCACTGATTTTTGACAAAGGAAGACCGTGCTGGGTTGCCAAGGAGGTTAGTGGATCTGGGTCTTGCAGCTGCACTTGCCACGTTCCTGACCGAAGTTTTGCCCTTTCTCAATGAAGCGGTAGAGAAAGGTCTAGAGGTCTTCGAGAAGAGCCGAGGCTTCGAGTGATCCGACGTCTTGAGGGAGATACATCGAAATCACTTGTCGACAGGCACAGCGATTCAATTCGAAACCTACCACTTCGTCTCAATCCATTCACTAGTGATCGGGAGTCGGCTCTCGCCGCCTGAGAAGACGAGGAGGCGAACGATTTCTGATGACTACCTACGTTAAAACTTCGTCAATGCAGGGATTATGAGGTCGATTCGTCCCAATATTTTCCTTCCCATCATAGGGAAAGATCCGAGTATGTGCACGGGGGAAGCGTGCTCCGATCCGCGGTCGGAGTGATTATCTATGAAATCTCCGTTCGGGAGGGGCCCGTTCTATGGGACCGATGAAACGTGAAGCCTTCGGTCTGCAGAATCGAGAACTTACTCCGTTGATGGGCAAACAAAATCGGGGATCTCGAACAATCGCAACTCACGAGGATACTCTCGACAATGGATGTTTAATGCTATCAATTTGTCTAAGCGTAGAAGAGCCTTTCCGACTTCTTTCACACTGTCGGCGCTAGTGCCACTTTTTTTGATATCAGGCGCTTGACTCTAGAAGATTACTCCCATTCGTCGCGTGGAATTTTCGAAACAATCCATGAGATGTGAGTGTCGCTCCATCAGCGCCCTCCAATGGTTCGGCCCACGACAGACTCGAAGATTTCGCCTCAATCGGAAAGTTCCCGAAATCCGTCCTGGCGCGCTTGGACGTAATTCTCCGGGAAATCTGATTTCAAATCTCCGTTTCGGATCGACGACCATCTTTCCTTCAACGAAGTTCAGTCTAAGCTGGAGGCCTCTCCGGACAGAGCATCGATTGACCAGCAGAATGCGAGCTCTCGAAAGATTTAAAGGAGCAGGAGTACCGGGCCCGGAGGGAAAGAGGTCGAGAACGAGCAGGCAGGCAGCTAGCTATGCTCTCATGATAGAAAGTCGACAGGGAAGCAGCAAGTGAGCCAGCCATCCAGCCAGGAAGACCGGCGACCGAGCTAAGAGGAGAAACAGGGGACATCCGGGCCAGGAGCCAAGAAGTTGCAAATGATACCGTTGCCATGGAAGCCTCGAAGGTTCTTGGAGAAGAGTCGATCGCCCAAGCGGTATGGATCCGTCAGTCGTTGCCGGGATATCGGGACTATCGCGTCGAGACTCGAGACTGACGCAGACGGCGTGATCGTCGAATCTTGGTAATTTCAATGACTCGAAGCATTACGCTTGAATACGTTGGGTATTCAGTTTCCAATGCTTGCGCATCATTCATCCCGCATATATAAAATATCCCCCTGCCTCGAGTTGGTAAGGCGATGCATAAATCCATAAGGTTCTCCTGACAGACTCCGTTGAACACGGAGCGCTGCTCTTCGCGATATGGAATGATGGGGGTCCTCTCCAAGAGCCATAAAAACGAAGTTCTCCTGCTGGTGGCCTACCTCTTCCTAGCTTCTTCGCTGAAAGGAGCGTCGTTCTCTTGGATTCTCCCTTCCATGAACGTGCGAGCAAAACTCGTTTCGAGGATGGCATCATGCTTCTCCTCGAGGCTTCGGGCGCTGGGGTCGTCACACTGGATGCTCCAAGGTTTCGACAGAATACGAAGTTCGACCATGAGCATTTCTTCGTGGAGGCGCTTGAAGAGTTCATCATAAATCTGCGATATATGCATTATCTGTTCGAGATGATGCGGGAATTCCTTCTTCGTTCTTTCGTCCATGTGAAGCGCATGGTTTTCGCGAGGAATTTGTCTCGGCTAGAGCCCTTCCCGGAGGTTTCGTGATTTTTCCGGATTCTTATAGCATTCACAGCCATGGTAGAATGACGGATGCTTGTTATTGACCTTTATAGAGCTCTCATGGAGCGCCTCTTACGAATTCCCGAACAGGGAGCGCAACCTGTGTATGCTTCTTCCCTCGCGATCGGGAGAAATCAAACGATTCAGACGTCTGCGGACTCTCATCATCGGTAGAGCATTCTCCAATCGCTAATTCGGAGCTCGAGCCGATGCCACGATGAGCGCGCTTCTCTCCAGAACATTTGCGTCACCTGTTAACGATACGTGATGATGTGCGCCATGAGGACGTGCGGGCAAGCATTCATCTGACCGCTCGATGAGCTTTCGGCGACCCCCCGAGATAATTTCTCCACTGGAGTGCCGAGCGCTATCAATCGAGACGGAAAGAAGAATGCCTCCGGCAGAAGAAGTTCACGAGCAACCGAGTCAAACCTTCGTTGGTCTCAAGGAAAAGTGAGTCAATCGTGCATTCTGCCTGGGCTTCCAATCGATCTCCGCGGAGTCGTCCGCGAAATAACGCTCATTCTGTTTCATGAGAGAAGAATCGAGCTCGCCACTGAATTCCTGAGGAACGCACTTCTGATGGTTGACATCGCGCGCAAAGAGAGGTCAGCTTCCCGTCGGCCTTGAGGCCTCCTTCTCTTGAGGTTCAAATTCGTTCGGCCTCAATGGAATTCTGTAAGAGTTTTGAGCTCATCACCGATTCCGCTTCTTGCAGAATATCGGCGAGAAATCGAGAGGCCGGTGAGTGGGAGGTGGCGACGAAACTCTTACCATGCAATCGTTGCCGTAGGAAGTTAGCCCGATGGGCTCCGGAGTCATGGTTGGGAATGATCCTCCTGAATAACGAATTTGTTCTCAGACATATGTTTACTCTCTTGGCAGCATTCAATCGGCTTACGCGGCAGAAACTCATGTGGCAGCAACGGAATGTGTGAGTCAATAATAATTTTTCGCTTGGATGTTAATGGGATGAATAAACTGAAAATGAAGGTCAAAGAGCCTTCGATAACCAGACCGCACGGAATTAGAAGATCAGTGATGCCTCCCATCTTCTGAGAGGCTGGAAAGGCACTCTTCCCCGTATACTTCACGGTCTCCTTCAGATTTTGATTCTTCTCCCTTCTGATCCGGATTAACAGAGTGATCCAGGACGAGATGGGCGCGAGACTGGAGGAGATCTCCAGGCTCCAGAGAATTTCCCGAGCTATTGAAGCGTCCGAGAAGAGTACCGCCGAGACTCTTATCGAGGAAAATAGGTGAGAATCACATCTTCCACGAGCCAAGTCGATGGAGCTCGACATTTGACGTACGAAAATCGGAACTCTGAAGAGCCTGTTCAGCATCTAATTCTGTTCGATTTTTCTTCATTCCAAGAGCGTTGCTGGAAGACCTCCTCAGCGTACTGAAAAGCCAGAATGAATGAATCAGTGAATTTTTTTGTGGTCATACCTTAAAATTAAAGCTTATACATATATTTTATTCTTATGAGTTGATTATCGATTCTCCTCCAAACCCGAGAATGATATTTTATTCGACGACATCGACTGATGAGCTGATAGACCGCGCGAGACCTTTTCCAAGGTCCGCCTCAGATAGTATGTATATCTTGACCTTTTCGGGATGCCCAGAATCGAGAGAGCCCGTGAATCGCGAGAAGCCGCTCGGAGCGATGCTCCCGACGGCTCCCGAATATGCAGGCGTATAGGAATCACACGCCGTGAAGTATCACAACCAGTCCCGTCAAGGAAATTCCGCGGATCCTCAGGTCCTAATACCCTTGGAACTTGAGTATAGACTGTCGAGGGATCGGAGCGAGTCGTAGAGGAACCCCTCCCCTGTATCGCCCATTCCGGAGGAAATTGATACTGCGGTGAGGAGAAACAACAGAGATGAAGAGCTATCCGCTTTCAGCAGAAATTAGCGAGTCTCCAAGTATAGAGACGGCATACGTACCTCTGGAGCACCGAGAACACCTCTGAGCGTGGAATTCACCGACATGGGTCGGTTTAATACCGAGCCGACGAATCGGAGCTAGTCGGGGTGAGCTCCATCATATCTGAAAATTTGGAGTCTGATCGCGTTCCTGATGTCTGGAGAGCGAGCGGTAGCAGCGGAACTCACACAGCGTTAAGGATCACGGATCCGATCGCGACCGTCGCGGCAAGGTCGACGACAGTGATGTCTCCCCCGCCTGGTCTCCCTCCGGCTGATCTCGAGGACGTGATTGATACCATCCCTTCCGCGACGAATCCACGTCGTCTTCCACCTGGGGCGAACGGAAACTTCGAAAGCCAGCGTCGGTGTTCATCAGACTCGAATTCCGCCAACTAGACTCGAACAAGAGCCGTACCACGTCGTGAATCTATTAGGTATTCAGATTGATGAAGACTGATGAGGCTTAGCGATGAGATTTCTGCAAACACAATCAGTGGAGTTTTCGCGATATCTCGCGCAGTGAGGAAATCCCAAGCCCAGAGCCTGACGAACGATATACATATGGCAGTGCTCTCGTACCCGCTGATCACACTCAACCCAGTGTGTTTATAACTCGGAACGTTTTTAGAGCCTGATCCGAGAATCTCGGTGGATCGGACGGAGAGTCGAAGCCATGGCGGTTCCTGAGGAATCCCAGCAATGCATTTGAGCTTGCATTTCAGACCAGGCCGTTGTGATGGTGCGCAACGGCTCAAAGGACAGCTTTCATACGACAAACCCATCAGTGATCGGGGTGGAGAACGAAATCATCGGGATGACGGACGCTAGAAAATTTGCATTCCTCATATTTGTGCATACAAGTGGTCATTGAAGTCTACTGCACAGGCTTGAATTGCCCTGACTCAGAAATTTATCCGCTGCAGCTCGGCGTTAACATCCAAGAGGCTGTTCCAAAGAAACTTGTTCCAACAAATTCTTGCCGCTTCCGCGATGAAGTCATAGGATCAGACAGGCTCAGAGCATTTTTTCCGAAGGATTGAGAAAGCGCGAGCGAGCTTTTATCTTTTAATCGCGTGCACCTTCGGAAACTTCAGACAGTTGTTTAGACACCTCTGGAGAATCGAAGCATGGAGCGTGTGCGTGAAGGCCGCGATGGATGGCAGGTTTCGCGCATTCCGGCGTCTCGGAGATCATTGCCAAACTCGTATTCGTCCACGCTTCGGCAGTGAGCAAGGATCCTACGCTCCTGTGCCCTTCTCAGGTATCATGGCAATGGCCATGCCCTTGCCGTATACAAGCTACTCTCCTCTGTTCGCCGGACCCGTGGTGCTATTTTGCTGACTTGTTTTTATCCTCGGGTCGCGTAAGCGGATCGAGTTGAATATTCTCCGACTAGAGGACTGACTTCTTCTCGGGCCGAAAGCATCGGGTACTCCACGAATGGACTTGAATGCACTGGAATCCGGATTCGAGCGTCCCGATTGGAGGTGAAGCGATTCGCACCACTGAGGAACGAGGGAGACGAGCTCAACTCGTTGACAAACTCGCTCGTCGCAACCGGCTCCCGCTCTCTGCCTGATAGGTTCTTTGTAAAATCCGTTGCGCAACTCTCAGAGAGAGAAGCCGGTGAGGGCTCTGGAGCAGGCTGGGGATTCGTCCGAGAGAAGTTCGGCCGACATTCATAAGGGGAGGCCTTTCGACATTGAAGTTACTCTGTTCGGAGGTACCCTACGCGCTGGTCCTCGCTCAGCACCAAGCCTCTTTGGATACCCCAGTGGTAAGTTTCATTTCATATCTTCTTGACAAATGGATACCACTCCATGATGGAGGCCGATTCGACAGGCCGTGAATGAAGACCTAGCGTTTATAGATCATCGAGTAAAACCTATACTCAACGAAATAATCAATACAACAGTGCGCACAGTCTATAAAACCGTACGCAGATCCTGTCCGATATATCGATCGCTAGCCCGACAGAAAAGACTTCGAACTGATTCCCGCGGTAAAATGTGACTCCTGAAGTCGAAGTGAATGGGATTCAAACTTGAATAGTTTTCGGAACATGGAATAGTTCTGGTGGATTGCGGCTATCGGTGTCACCAAACCACGGAGCGAAAATGAGGAAGTCTTTCTCCGGCGTTGCTGGAATCTCTGCTGCGGGAATCTCAAACCTTACTCATCACGACGGGCTCGATTGAGAGGAGACACTTCAATTTCGCCAGACTTGCTCTCGATGTTGCGGCTGCCATTCTGCATTCTTCAGCAAGCTCTGGCGAGGTCTCGAAGTTTATCCTTCAGCCAAGCCCTTGATTTCTATGCTGAGAAACGCGCCGTCATTACCTAGTTCTTCTTCGTCTAGGAACTTCTCGATGCCTTCCCTCCATATGACAATGACAGCCTTGAAAACACCGTTAGAAAAAAGATAATGCATTGAGGTTTCAACTCCGAAGGCCGAGCGATCGAGCGAGCTAGTGAGCGGCCGCTTTGCCGCTCAAGCCAACACAGCAGCTCGGCTCGGTCTATCCAACCAGCCCTGGGAGGGTGGGCCTCTCCATCTGTCGACCGTTTCGAGCCGAGGCTCTGGGAATGTGATTTCTTTCGTGAACATTGCTTCAAAAACAGATTACCCCAGGTGGGAACCCGTCGGGATCGGGAATCGACGTTTCTTCGAGGGACGATACATGACGAGCCCCGAGATAGTTTCTTCGACCCAGAAGCGCGTTGCTCTTAGCCCTTCCCTCAGCATGAGTTTACAATGACGATTCCTTGAAGGGTTGTGTGCGTGAACTAGATCGCTAATCGAACTCCGTGTGCTCGAATACTGAATCATCGTCTTTCAGCGATCGCTCTTCTCCGCAGACCAAGTGGAATGCAAATCTCGGATCGGCGCGACGCTTTACCATCCTGGGAACATGGGGCGAACAAATGCGATTTTTTGATTGTTGCTCAGAAGGCGGTAAATGTGAGAACTCCTTCGAGCTCCAATCGAATCATGACATTTGATCTATCGTCCATCGGAAGCAGCGGTGGTAGTTCATCGATGCATTTTATCATTCTGAAATAAGCAGAGCTCTGAATGCCATCCAAACATTTCACTTCGGATAACCCTGCGGTATTCGACTCCTCTCCCAAAGCATCCCGGCGAAAGTAGGGCTCAGCACGACACTCGGCACCAAAAATGTATTTCCGATGAGTTAGTCGGCTTCTTCCTCACACAGCCTCAGAGAGAAGTTTATCAGACGCTGCGATTTGGACAAGATTCGAGAAGTCCACAGTACTTCCCGCGCTGAATAGGAATATCCCTCATTTTCTATATTCTCTAGCACGTTCGCATGAGTGTCCTCTTCTCTCAACGCAGGAATGAGTCTGATAGTCTAGCTGTCATCTGTCGTCAGCCGCCGGTCGGATTCCGGTTTCGGACACTCGTGAGCTCCCTCTCCAGATTTCGCGGGGAGATTCGAGATGCGCTGCGCAAAATTCTTTTCAGGGGGATCAGCGGGTGCTGCCTCTCGCCCTGCGGTCCAGGCACTTATTCGCGACCAAGACCGAAAATTGAGACCACGTCTGTATGGGTTTCTCGGAATAGAAATAGCCCGGTAGAGCGGAATTGATTCTTTCGCGGCTGCAGAGCATGCTTTGTGGGCTCCTACAGGCTCCCGCATCGACATCTTATCCCTTCATAAGATTCCCAATCCTTGGAGAGCGTCCACCAGGTCATAGTCCCGCTTCGGATCGGGCCATTGAGGAGCGCTTTTCCCTGTAGAAGCAGTCAGAGGTCGAATCCTCCGACCAATTAGAGTTAATGATTACATATCCCGAGTTGACCGTACTTTATTTTTGTCTCCTCTCGCTCAGAACTTGACCATCCTGCCCGAAAATAGAATAACGTTTGTTGGATTGTGAAAAACATAGAACAGGAATGGGTGTTCCGCTCGAAAAACTTTCTGATCCGGGATATCGTCTTGCGACTTGTAGAGCATGTCCTTCGCGATGCCTCCGAGTGAAGTCACTGATAATCCATCTTCCTCGATCCGGAACTTGACCTTGTGGAGAACCTAGAAGGGAGGTTCGTATCCGAATGATGAGCGAGTCATCTGATTGTATTGAGCGTCTCTTCGTGAAAGAAAGAGCCGAACCTTCGAAATGCTCAGTTGGTGCCCGTCAGTTTCTGAGATATTCGAGAAATCCGAATCTAGCTCGGAGAAAGCTTCGACCATTCCAGATTTCAGCAGGGCGTCTTGCAAGTTGTAGGATGCCTCGATTTCGAACTTCGGTAGATGCACGTCCACACTTGTCGGTGTCAGTCCTCGTTTCGCCATCTGAATATCCACGGGGGAAATCTGCGACTCAACGTAGCTGAAGTTCGTCGGATTCTGGAACCGAGATAGAGATCGATCTACTCATCGGGCGACTCAAGCCGAATGTAGAGCCAGACAATCCTTCTTTGGGAGAAATTTCAAGCGATTCCTACTCACATCTGGCAGTATGAGAACCATTGATATGTTATCGCCGTAAGCGAGATCTAACAGCGTCGAGTTCAATCTGGCAAGTTTTGCAAAACCGGCTCTCTCAATTTGCTGTCGAGGGTCAGGTACATGTCTTATAAGCGAAACAGAAAATGATCGCCGATAGAATTATTGCCGTTTACTCGGGAGTGACACTCACACCTCGCATCATCGAAATTTTCTTCAGTTGGGTCCCGCCATTGAGGAATTCGCCTTCATATGTGTCGTTCGGGTTGAAAGCCTGATCCCAAAAGCCTCTAAAGTACACGACCGAGAGCGAGACCAATTTCGTGTTGTTCTGCACGATCGGCCTCCGAAGGAATGACGAAACGAGTCCCTGATGGAGAGGAGCAGCACTTTCTGAGAATCA
This sequence comes from Galendromus occidentalis, assembly GCF_000255335.2. Taxonomy (NCBI): domain Eukaryota; kingdom Metazoa; phylum Arthropoda; class Arachnida; order Mesostigmata; family Phytoseiidae; genus Galendromus; species Galendromus occidentalis. The sequence continues at coordinate 864,342 of NW_003805463.1, forward strand.
TGACGTCTAAATTGTAGTACGAAGAAAGCGTTGATCTTACCTTGGTAGAGTTCCTAACCCATATATTGATGGCATCTTTCGCTTCTGTGGGTTCAGCGGTGAAATTCACGGACTCAGCGTGACCTTTGAATCGAGATTCGATGGCCGATCTGAACTCCGGCCTGACCTGTGCGCACGAATTTTTCTCAGCTATAGATCTCCATTGAGAACACTGATCCGGAGAAACAACTTCATTTGGAAAGGCTCAATAGGGAACAGTCTTCCCTGAAAAATGAACTCACATCGTTCGCTTCAAAGAACACGGCTTCTCCCCCGACCATTGTGAAACCTGAGGTTGGAAAAGCAAGTTAGCTTTCTTTGTCGAAACTCGTGGGAGGTGATCGTCCAGAACACGCCGCCTTAGGCCATTCCGGAATCGATTTGATTTCGAGAAAAATCGTTTTCCCAGGGACTTGTCGAAGGAAGATTTCGGACGATTCCGGTTTGCTCACCTGGATCAGGCTGCTTGATCTCTTCGATTAGGTATTCGAAACCTTTACTGACGTCTTCCTCTTGCAGATTCGTGGATACGTATTGTAGAGCTGAGGCCATCTTTCGGGCCGTACTGGGACCTGCCCCCGCGTAAAGCATGCCTGTAGAGGAGACGCTTTTCTCGTGAGAGCTAAAGGAGTGAGCACCTTATCGTCTGCGTGCGAGGCATCTCGCAGAGTCCGCTAATCGACTTCAGGGAATCCATTGAGAAGCTCAACCCAGAAAATTCGACAGCTAGCACGGATGCCCAAGTTTGGATCAGATCAAAGAAATATTGAATTCGATATGGAACAAACCCAGAGCCGAGGATAAACAGAATGGAGATATGACGATATTTTTGTCCTTCGGGAGCAGCCGCATGAGATTCATGGCGAAATTGTTATTGGCAATTGAAAGCTTCTTCTTCAAGCGACGGGCGTCTGAAGATGAACTCCCAACGGTATCAGACAAGACGCCGCAGATGACAACCGCGAATACGATCCAGCGAGCCAAAGTCAGCATCTGCAACGAGAAGTATTCGATAAAGGAATGAGCATGGAGCGTCGTTCGGCCACAACAGGGCTTCGACGAGCGCATAGGGCCAAGCTTAAGCCCTCCGAAGCGAGATTTCGTCGTTGTGCCGAAAAATTCAGAAGCTCCGCTGACAGTCGTTAGACTCTTCACTTAAGGGCGCTTTCTGCCAAGCTCGATGCCCTGTACCCGGCGACATTCTATGGCGGGACGAGCTGAAGGAACTAACGAGCCGTTCTCAACTGGAAAACTCGAAAGGAATGCGAATATTCTGAATATTTTACCGAAGCGTTTCGCGGCCGGTACGAGCGAATCACGGAGCTCGTTGGGTGCTCAAAGGAAACATCCAGGGATCGACCTCGTGGGAAGAAACAGAAATTCGAAGCTCCGATCCTACCGACTGTGATTTTCGAGGGGGATTTCAAGAAACTCGGATTCATCGCAGAAGTTCCGATCACGCCGATGTTTTTCTGCCCGTCATTCGACGGGATGTGGCGGTGCCTGTTTTCAGTAGATTCTGTCGCCTAAACATCCCTGCTTCGCAATCGGAGTCCCAGGTAGGATGATAACTCTGGCGTCTAACAAATTGCCAAGAAGGTCAGGGATGGATATTCACTCGGAGCCGAAGAGGCGATACTGGAGACTATGAGATCCAGCATTTCCGACTCGATCGGGGATCGAATCGGGTAGCGGCTTCCGAGAATCTCGCCCTCAACTAGTCGAAGACTCTTGGACTCACGTTGAAGCTGCTAGAGCTGCAGTACTCGAGAGAAGACTTGGAGATCACGAAGCTCACATTGAATGTTTCTCTCCCACGATCAGGTACCACCGTTTTCGCTGTCGCGATCGGCGTTTGACATCCGTTTAGACATCGCTCCTGGACCCCGTGTGGCGTGAATTCCCTCGCCCTCTTGGGTCAAACGATGCCTCCCGCTAGAAAAGCAGTCAGCCAGTCTGTATCCGAACGAAAGACATACGTCATAATTGGAACTAGCGGGTAACACCGAGTCACGATAATCTTCTGCTTTTCGAGATAAGTGGTACGCGCGTCGTGCGGACCGGTTTTGGGATCCCGTCAAGTGAGACGATCCCCTTTCTCCTTATCGACATCGATCATCGAACAGAACTTATCGCTCTCCTTCCTTTTACAAGGAATCGCGTGTCTCACAGGTCCGTATTCACGCCGGCGCTCGCGACTGTGACTTGTAGCTTGCTTGCGAATCTTCCTTTTTCTAACAGCGTTCCTTCTGTTTCTGGAGCCTTGGTCCGACCAGCTTTGTCATTACCTTAGTATTTTCCCATATTTAGGGACATCCTGTCCAGATTACCAGATCTGTAATGCGAGTCTTGGCTCCAAGGTTCCACCGGTTCCCGTGAGCGTCGGGTGCCGCCGGAGACAGCTTGAAAAGAGACGGAAAGCTATCAAAATCTCCCTGTCAAAGGAATTCGTTCAAAGAAAGAAGTCAAGCTTTCCCGCTCCGTGAATGAAGCTGATCGTGGAAGTGTGACCGACCACTGAGAACTGACCAATGTCGTAGGGTTCCCCAATCCCTTCGTCGAGTGACGGGGATCTATAATACATATTTAGGAGACGCACTTTCCGACCGGAAGTCTCATGACAACATTCTGCCGGTCAACCGCGTCCAAATACACCTCTGGAAGACCAGAACGAGGTAGAATAAGCAATTTGATCGATTTTTCGACATCGAATTCTGGTGACATGTCCGCTGCTGAGAGATGTGCCACAACGCGGTCAGAAAAACTCCGCTCGCTGCGTATCACGGACGGCGGGCCGGCATGTGGACGCTCGCGTCGCGTGTCGGGACAAGCTGAAGTCCCACAGCTTATTGACCGACCGAGGGGGTCCTCCAGAGCAATCGACGCGATGTCATCCGTCTATACGATGATGATCCTCCGACAACAGGCTCTCTCTCATCTATCTGGGTCCGCACGAACATCGGTCTCGTGGATGAGTCTTGAAACAGCAGAAAAGAAATCTGGAAATCCTTTATTACGGATATGGAACCTGAAAAACTTCAACCTTCCCGAAATCACCGAATCAAAGCGTCGATCACGTGAATAATGAGAAGTGCCAGAGACGGATTGTGTCCATGTTGACCTTTCCGAATGCCGCGCGAATTTTCGCAGCGTTCAAAGCTCTCCCGTCGAGGAACATTCCCAATGCGGAACTATTGCGGGAATTCATAGGGTGCTGGAAGGATGCTATTCATTGGATGAACCATGCGAGTGATTCGAATACATGGAGCTGGAGATAGAGCTCCGCGCTGGCGTTGGACCCTCATCCGTCGCTCGCTGCCGGCCGGAAAACGTGAGCCGATCCTTGACACGATCGCCTCCGAAATAAGCGGACAATATTCCAGTAAAGGATGAGTTACAACCAACGCTACTCGCCTAAGCGACAGGGTTATTGTACAGATGATGCCAACGTGGTCCATTAGTCAAGGACTCACAACAATGGTGGTCCCTTTAAAATTGGTGAACGACTTGTTTTTGACGAACGACATTCGGTTCCAAACACGAATGGAGCCAGAATTCGACCTTATCTAGGAAATTCGAGTTAAGACAAACACCGTAAGAGAATAAATTATATTATTGCTCGGCTCGTATTCTCCCCGCTAGGTGGGTACCATCTCAGATGCCTTTTGGCCTCTCAGAGCCTGTTTGGAAGACCTTGTATTCACGTTCGCTCCTCACAACTGAATAATGCTACGCTTTCTCGCGGTGCGTTCGTACAATCGCATGTCGAGATCTCAATCACAGCTCGTCGTGCTTGGGTCCAGAGAATTCCGCGTGCGAAATGAAGCCATTGTGATCGGTATCCTCGTGATCGAATATATCGGCGACCATTTTCTCTGTTTCGGGGAGATCAGCCATACCTGCGGCTTGAGCTGCTGGTAGTTGTTGCTGCAAAGCTTCCGAATTAGTCTTGTTCTTGCAATACACAGGGATTTTCCGTAAGGTCCTGTATGCCAGTATGCAGTCCACGTCGGGGACTGTCGTCCGAAGACAGACTCCCGGATACTTTGAGAAAATCGAACACACCTTGAGATAGGTCGAGACTTCGTCCTTGGAGAGTTGCTGATCAGAATTCGAGTCGATTTCTTTAAAAATGTTCACAGTTTTTGGCCCTTCTTCGATTTTCAGCAGCTCGACCTGCAAAACACGACCATGAAATTTTGTTTCCTCACGTAAAGGGAAGAATTCCAAATCATCGAATGCTATCGATCACGACAGCGATTCTGCTCTCGACAGACCTCGAAAACCAGATTTGAGCCGGGCGGAATTTTGTCACCGGCGCCACGTTCTCCGTAACCGAGTTCAGCAGGGATGGTGAGTTTCCGCTTTTCGCCAACGCACATTCCCTCGAGCCCTTGATCCCATCCTGTAACCGGGGCGGGCTTTGATCGTTAGAAAGTGCGTTCGATGCAGGTTTGCGAGTCGCAACAGACGGGGAGGAAGATCAAGCATACGTAGATGACTTCTGAGATTACAGAACATGCATGGTGAAATATTTGATGATATCATATTTATAATGTATCATATTCCGCAAGTCGGCGTTCCTATCAAGGAGCTCATAACTCTTGGGGAGAAGAATGCTCCTCATAGATACGATCAACTCCGTATGGAGATAAAATGCGAGCTCCGATACTGGCTCCTGGAGGGGACCATGTTCAAGAGAAATAGAGGCAACCTCACCTTTGATGACTTGCCCCACTCCGAGCTGGAACTGGAAAGGCTCTCCTCGATCGAGAGAGGAATCAAATTTGGAGCCGTCCTTCTCTAATGTACCGGTATAGTGCATCGTGAGAGAATCCCCCTTTTTGGATTTCCGCTCACATGTCGCCTCTTGAAGCACGTCCACCTTGAGTTCCGCGGCCGCACAGAGCGCGATCGATGCCAACAGAAATATAGCCTTCATTTCCTCGGAGAACTTTGACACCGTCGATTGAGTTGATAAGGTGAACACCGACTGAGCAATGTTTGACCGAAAGTGGTCGATGCTCGTGGGAAGGTGGAGAAAACTCGAAGGTGGGGGAACGTTCCCGCCGCGGCACGATTTCACCTGTGAGGAGACTAGAGTTCAGGCGCTGACACTCGGATGCAGGATTGTAGAGAACTCGGGCAGAGGTTTCACAACACAGTGGTTCATTCGGACAGACTTGGGTGTTCTTATTCTAATGTTCCATAGAGAGAAAGGGAAAGATACACTGCATGCTCTGCCTATCCAAGGCTCCCTTCACTGGACGATGAGAGCGCACCCCCTACACTCCGAAAACCCGATGCTTCCGCTGATTCCGCGGCTGCGTACACAACCCAACGCTCAGATAACCATCGTCTCACTCTCGAGGCGGCTGATCAGACTCTCTCCTACCTAGGGTTCCCCGAGCGCTTCAGCACTGGGCCTTTCAGCACTCACCGCTTTCCTCTGATAAGCCGAAATTCCTCTGAGAGACACTGCGTATGGGACACGGAGTGAGCGCTATCTAACACTCATGCTCAACAAGCAACTTGATGATGAAAACGACACGTGGATATGACTGGCCCTCTCTCACTCGGATGATATTTTCTGTTTATAGCAGACGATGTCGCGGGAGAAACTAGGATATTGTAACAAGGCTATTTCTAGCGGAAGGGTCCTGCCCCCGGCTGAGGAGGTTACAGGCGGTACGAAGAAGACTCACGTCTGAGTGGGGAAGCTTGGGACTTCATTCGACTCGGGGGCCTCAGGAACTCAGGACTCCGGGAACCTCGGGGTCTATACACGGGACCTGCGAGGCTGGGGGATGACACAAACGGAACACAGAAGGTCGAAGTTGATACCGGAATGCCCGTCGATGCGCGCCGCCGGTTGCTTCATTGATCGCCTCTAATTTTCTCACAGCTTCCTAGATCTCTCACGATTAACAGATCGTGCGAAAAATATTTTAAACCGCGGCAGGAACCGCCGCGCACTCCAGGGCGCGCGGGTTCCGAACACTATTCGCATTGACGTGCTCTGTTAGTGCCCCAACTCCTAGAGGAGTAATTTATGAGTCCTCGGCTGCTCCGCGACTCCGGGATCCAGGGCCATCAGGGGCGTACGCGAGGGGGG
>NW_003805463.1:870858-918956 GCF_000255335.2 Galendromus occidentalis
AGGAGCGAATCGCCATATTGGATTTCAGCCCCATGCGGAGACCCGATCTAGCCCCCCCCCCCAAGAAAAATCCTGCGTACGCCACTGAGTACCATAGACCATTTCAGGGACCAGATTCGCTCCTGATACGGGGCTGGGTACTAGTCTACGACTTAGGATTCCAGCTGAGAGGCTGGCGAAGCTTTCAGGGTCGCTTCTCGACCGTGATTTCCATCGAGCTCCGCTACAATATCACAAATAAATAAAACAGTTGTGGCTTGGTGCTGCTGCCGAGAGTAGTATCCACCCGAGCCCTAAGAGCATGAAGTCTGGGATTCCTCCGGAGATTCGAGCAGGCTAGCGCGGCTGTGCAAGCGAGAATGGAACTCGCGATCACCGCGGAGGATTCCTTGTATCTCTCCACTCTGTGAGCTCCGGGGCGAATTGCGGGAGTATTCTTGTTGCCGGAGTGCTGAAGAGCGTTACCAGGTCGCGAGGTGACTTCACTGGTGATCCGGAAGGTATTGATATCGAGGAATCGCGGCGAATGTTCGAGTATCCGAGGATCTCAAACCTCAATGAAGTCCCACAGAGACAGAAATCCCTCAGTCAGCTCTGACTCGATGCGGAATCCCCCCGGCTGGTTGCCAGCCTGAAGGATCGCATCCCCATCCAAGCGTGCACTCGAGGATCGCGTGATCTCTACAAGTTCGAGTCTTGTGTTTTCATTCCCAACGGTTCAACCCCGTAATAGTGGGAATGCGTTCGCCATAGTGGATGTCTGCCCGTCAGATTTTCCATTGGCTTCGATTCTCGGCTCGAAGAAGAGTTTTTAAACATTTCTCGCCTCGAAAAGTCTGTGATCAGCGAAGAAAAAGGTCTATTACGGGTATGCCGCCCAGAACTTTACAACTCCACTATCATACTGCGGCTCATGGAACATCGCAATCTTGTCTTGCTCCCACAGAGGTCGCACGCCCGCGATACTTCTTCGGACCTCCGGACACGCTCTTTGCTTTTGACTGGGAAGAGAAGTCAAGTGCCTGCCGACTTCGGGGTGCGACCGAGGCGAAATTCCCATTCTGCCGTCGACTGGAAATCAGGACCGGATAGGATTCATCTCTTCATCTACCGTTCCAACACTAGAATCAGGACCCCCGCGGTGGACGGCTCTCGGAGGTGGAAGAGGGGCGACCCGCCCGCGCCGAGCATCGACTTTCAGGACGAACTCGGGTGCCCTAGGAAGACTCTCCCCGATTTGACGGAAAACTCACCCCCCATCGATTATTATAATGGACCGTCCACGATTATCTGGGCAAATAGCATGCATAACGGTGAGCTGCGTTGCCCATACAAAGAGACCGATAGTAGCTTCGGATCAGGGCTTTCGGAATATTCGCTTTGAGGTTCGAAGATTGTCTGCTAGATCTCCGTGGTTCCCGAGAAGGTCAGGAAAATACTTCGAAAATGATCTATATCATGATGATTTCGCGATCGGGACACTTGAGAAGCGCTTCTCTCGCATGACTCTTAGCCTTTGAGGAGCGCGGAAATTCGCGTCATTGATGCGGAGACTCTGTGAGCGGACATCCTCTGGAACGGATATCCACTCTGTCAGATCTCCGCCAGGAATGGTCCTCCTGAGCATGCCCCGAGAGCTGGAAGCCCGTTCCCTCGGGAAGCATTTTTAAATGCCTCAATGCCTCGTGAAAGAGCCCCCGCGGAGTCGTCGGGCCGTAGTTCCGCCGTTTAGAGCTAATCGGCTGAGAGGCTGGGGCTGACGGGAGATACGAAATAAACAGACCTCAGGAGACCTCGGATCTCGAAAAATCGAGAGAACTGCATCAGGTAAATGAATCCGCCTGATCGCACCCGCGCCATATCCGTCTGATATAGCGATCTTACTGGGATCGCCTCCGACTCTTATTATTCCTTGGGTCCGCTCTCCCTGCCCATGACACTTGTTCGGGTGCGGACCGCCGATCCTCTCGCGGTGATACCGGTTACCGAAGGGATCGGATTCGATCGGAGACATCCGCTCCGAAATTATATCAACGTCCTTTTTAATTGAATTGCGAGCCAATTCTCCAGGGTGTGGTTCGGAGCCCGATTTTGGTGCAATCTTCCTGTTTTCCGGAACACAAGGAAAGACCGGGAGGGTTTCCGGGCCGATTTCTGGCAAGGACTTTTCGGGACTCTCAGGAAGCCCCAAAGCGGTCTCGAGAGAACTCCGCTGGCCTTGTCTTCGGGGGAGGCTGGTCAATCGTGGCCGATGTCATAGAACTCTCATTCGCCGATTCAGTCGCGCTTAGGATACTTTTTTAATCGTAAGGATACATGAAGAGTCTCGTCGTAGCATAGTGACACACCCAGTCCTCAAAAGAATTCTTGTGTCTAATTTTCAGTCTGAGGAGAGTCTCCATGGATCCCCGCCCCTGCGGTGATGGGCGGTAAAAGACCGGAAAATAGATCTACGCAACGAAAGAAAAGCGCCCCTGGTGCTGGAGACGGGATGGGGAACACACTCAAACCGCGTCTCGAGCATGCAGAGAAAACCGGTCTCTGTTCCCTTTCGGAATGTCGTCTCAAGGAATATCCTCTCGAGCTACAGGTGAGGAGACTCAACCTCTACAGACTTCGCTTCCAGACGTTTCCTGTGCTAGTGAAATGAGCCAATATTGACTAGAATGCGATCACAATAAGCACTCCTCCACTCAGTGTGCTGCGGACAAATTGCGCTCGTTGGACTTGTCTAAGAACAAGATCAAACATATACCTGACTGCATTGGACAACTCACCAAGCTCAAGGTGCGTCATCCGGAACAATGAAAAGTACAGCGAAGGAATACACCCCCGACATGAAGATTCTGAATGAGGAGCCGAGGGAATCAACTCGTACCTTCTTGTCTTACAGATTTTGGTTCTTTCCAACAACAAAATTGTGAAACTGCCGGATGCTTTCTGCCAACTGGTGAAGTTAGAAACCCTCAATTTGTCCGGAAATCAACTCCATGTACGTCGCAGGAGTCAGAACTCGTATTGAGAAGTACCAATTCAAATCATCAAGTTCGTGTCGTGTTCATCCGCTCTAATTTCTAACTTCAAATTTCATAGAATTTGCCGCTGGGTTTCGGTCAACTCGCTGCGCTGAAATCTCTGAACATCAGCGAGAACAATCTGAAGAAATTCCCGGAGCAGCTCACGAAACTTCCTGCTCTGGAAGCCCTGGATCTGAGCTCGAACAAGATTGCGGAGATGGCGGACACGCCCGCAATAGCAAATCTCAATTGTTCAGAGCTGGTGCTGAATGTGAATCAACTCGCCGTCTTGCCCTCGAATTTGGCAAAATGTCCTCGATTGAAGGTGGGTTTCGCCACCATGCAATGGGGGAATTCCCAGAGACATCTCCTCTACCGCGATTCTAAATTGAAAATTTCCCTCAGATCCTTCGAGTGCAGGAAAACTGTCTGACTCTAGACGGGATACCGTCATGTCTACTGTCGGATTCGACCATCCACTCCTTCTCTGTAGAGGGCAATTTGTTTGAGGAGAGAGAGCTCCATCAAGTTGACGGATGGGAGAAATATCAGGGACGTTTCACTGCAGCGAAGAAGAAAATGTTCTGAGAATTCGCGTCTGAAATCGATCGCACCACACGATATGAGCCGTCACTACACCGTAGCCCTGTCCAACGATGCCGTGAGCGCACGGGTCGGAGACCCCGTCCCCATTCGAGTGACGATAGCCTTCCCCTCTTGTGGCATCCAGGAGTGAGCCGGTAAGCCGGTGGCAGCAGTCTCTGGACAACGCGTCCGACATTCTGACACCTTCAGGCAAGACGCTGACCATGTACATTTCTCCGCGGAATATCCGTGCTTATTGTCGATCGTGGTTCTATAAATCTAATCAAGCCAAGGAAGGTGGCTGATTCATCATTTAGGCGGAAGGTCTTCGTAAAGTTTTCTACACGGCGCCCTCGGACCCCTCCATGAGAGAGGCGAACGAGAGAACCCTTCTCGAGGTCGAGTCGCGGTTGTTTGAAGGTCTCCGCCTTCACGCTCCCTGGTGGACGGGTCCGGCTGCGAGAGTCGAATAAACGAAACGCTCATTCATGCGCTGAATGGAGATTTTATTCATCGTAACATATAATGAGTCACATCACATTATGGTATCTGGGGTCAACTCAACAGACTCGGCATCCGAAGGATATATTTTGAGTTGTCCGGAATCGCAGCAGAATACTCTAACACATTCATGCCCAAATTCAACTTGCTAGGGTCGACCGAATCCCTGACGTGCGCGATGTGCGAGGGGAACATCGAATCCACTTTCGAACAATCGGAGCCCGGGCGAGCAACCAAAACAAACCGGCGATCACATCTATCGGATCCGATACTCCAGACACATTCATTGCACCTGCGCCAGAACTCGTGACCAACTTCGCCGTACAGACTTGCAGCGTCAATAGGTGGAATCTAAAACCGGTAGCTAGAAGCAACTACTCAGAACAGGAGATCCTGGTCGTGCTCGTCCTCCAACATATTAGGAACGTTGTCCGATATGACTCCTTTCGCCTTAAGGTCTGCGATGTTAGCCTCGTGCCTCTCTCTCGCCTGTTTCTTCTTTTCCTGTTTCCGGAAATACAAAGAGGGAAACTCAGTTGATATTCGAAGTTGTCGGTGGAGGAACACAGGAAAAACGCGTCAGCGTTCACGTCTCCAGGATCAGAGGAACGCGGCGCAACCGACACCGCAACTCACCTGAATTTTTTTGAGACGGAAGAATTCCTCTCGCTCTCTCTCGTCGAGCTCCGAGTTTATGTAGGCGATCGTTCGCTCGAGTCTGCAACGAACGGTACCTTTAGGCTCCAGGTGATCTTAAGGGCTAATGTGAGTGAGCTCAGTTCGATTTTCTGATATTCAAGCGGGGAAATGCCGCCTATAATTACTTCGGAATGATGACGTGCTCAATCGCATTGACTCGACGATTAGTGATTTTGATCGCTTCATCGAGAACGATGAAGGAGGTCTGCAACGACGCAAGGTTCACCAAGAGCTCGATGGCCTGAAATATAACAGTGGGGATCGTCAAGAGCAGCTCTGCTTCGGGAGGGAAATTTCAGAATTATTCCTCGCGCCCATTACTCATCACTGCGATGCGAATGAAACTTACCTTCGAGTAATATTGTTTCATCGAAGTCAGTTTCTGACCACCTCGACCAAGGCCAATGTGTTCATTAGCGTCCTTGCCGTCCTGATACAGCTCGAAGATGGGGATGTTTACTCCAGCAACATTGTCCTTCCGGTCCCGGACTTTGCATTGAGCTTTTGTGACCTTCTGCAGGACTTCCTGCTTGAACTCTCCCGTGACGAACTTGGCTTCGGTGAGCGAGAAAGCCGCATCTTTCATCACTTCACCCATCAACTCCTTGGTGTCAACAATTTTCTTGAGGATGGAACGGAACCTAGCGACGAGGATCGGTCAAATTGATTCGAATCATAGAACTAGAAGTCCTACCGGAGTCATTATGTGGTCGGATCCGAATCATGAAATTCAGCTATCACAGACCATGAGGTTCGAACAGGCACGGGAATATTTTTTCGAAAAGCGAGAAAACCTCCCCCAATGTCGGAGGCGCTGCACTCTTGGCCGTCATGGGACCACTATCGTAGACAAACCTCATCTGCAACGCATCCGCCTTCTTCTTCAAGAGCGAGTGTCCCTTCTGAGCTCCCTTCAGTCGAGCTTTCATGGTCGTCAGCGCCATACGGGACGGGAAAATCGCGATTCTGTCTCGACCACTCATTTTGTTTCCTGCAAACGGAGGGACGATGTAGCCAGCTGAAATCCCCTGATGACAAACAGATTCGGGCTCTGCGACCTGAGACGTCGTGATTCTAAATCCGGGCTTGCTGACAGGAGTAACGGGATCACGATGCGGAGACGGAGGAGAGCTTGAGCTCGATTCATGCAGATTTGAGGAGGGGAGGGACGGTCGAGAACTTATTGGAACGACTCGAATCGGAGCGACGGTAAATATTTGATTCAGGCTCGCTCACGGATGGAGATTGATAAGAGGATCCCTCAGCGATCCTCATGAAAGCGACGAGGCCTGGAGGCTACTCATTCGCTACCTTCATTACCTTTCTGGGCACCTATACGAAACAAACTGCTGAGCTCCGAATGCGCACTCGACGAGTTTCGCAGTCAGGCGGCTGCTGGCTCACTGTCACGGGACTTCAGTCTCTCTACGATCACATGACGTCCATCGAGTTATACTCACCCTCTTTGCTCGCGGTGTCCGTTCCGAAACGGTGGGAGAATCGAGGCCTGTGTGGTACCCTCTCCGTCCCATATAGAGCCGCGAAGGAGAGTGTGTCGATCGAGGGGTATCAGGCGGCGAGCGTAGTGGAGAGAAAGGAGCGAGAACGCGGAGGTTTATTCGAAATCCCGTCTCGCTCAGAGCGATTGCGGAGAAATCGTCAGGTTGATTCAGTCGCAAGCGCATCTCTTAGCGAACATCAGCTCGCCGAGTAGAGCCGATTCGAGCCGATTAGAGCCAGAGACCACCTAAGGATCAGCTGCGCTAGATCCTGTCGAATAATCTGATTCTGAGAAAGATACTGGGAGTCGTCGTTGGAGGAGAACAGTCGATTGACAGTGCACGCAGGCTACGCGCAAGAGGAGAAGGAAGCAGTTACGTTGTTGTTATGGTGACGACCCCCGAGTGCAATTCGCCGAGAAGATCATCTCGATAAGGCAAGGAGTTCAATATCGTGTCGGAGTCATGAGCTTCCGAGAAGACAAAAAGGTAAGCGGAGGTCCTCCGATACAAGGAATCGAGATCGGACTTTCTTACGACAATTTCATCCTTCTCCTCCTCCCTGCCGCCGCACTCTCCGATATCTGTATCATTCGCCATTCAGCGCGACTTATGCGCATGCGAGGAGCATAGAGATCGGACATTACGTGACGTTCGAGGTTCTCTATCAGTCTGATACTTCTTCCAGGGAGAGAAGCCTGCTGAGAGCCCTGCGATGATGGAGACAAGCGATGGATTCCTCCAGCGCGATGTCGAGGAGAGCCATGCTGCTCGGAAAGGTGAAAAGGATATCATGAAGCCATAAATTAGGCTATGCGCTAAGCACAATGGGTCGGTTTGGGATGAATTAGAAAATATTCCGCTTCTCCATCAGGGTCAGCGGTCGGAGAGGAAGATGAAGTTCCCGAGCTTCGCGAGGGTCGCTTCGCGCAACGCATGAAAAAGGGCAAAATGTGGACCTCGGAAGACTCCTATGAGAACGACCGGGAAGTCATGAGTGAGTTTGATTTCCCCGGATCAGCGGGTTCTCGAAAATTCTTACCGCGTCTGGGAGAAGATATATGGATCGATCAAGCTTCCCCTTTGCCCAGGAAACAACAACCCGAAAGAGAAAGCTCTATGGGCCGCCGAGAAGAACGAGCTCGAGTTGCTTCAAGAACTTGTAGCTTCCGATGCCAGCCTTGTCCATGCTCGGGACTCTGACAGCTACACTCCGCTCCATAGAGCTTCGTACAGCGACAACATCGAAGTCATCAAGGTCCGTGATCTAAATTGAATCGTCTAGCTCTGTTTATGTCTCTGACTTCAAGTTGACAAACCCCTAATTAACGGCGGGATCCACGTTGATTCCAGCTTCTCTTGGAAAAGAAAGCCGACATCGAAGCTCGCACCGCCGACGGCTGGACTCCGCTACATTGCGCCGCCCGATGGGATAATGTCCAGAGTGCAGCGATTCTCATCGCGGCCGGCGCGAACTTCAATGCTCGCACCAACGGAGATCAGACCGCGTTGCATTTGGCGGCGTCCAACAGGTGGGTCAGCCGATGGAATATCGTCCCTAGAGGTCGAATTATGAGTTATGAATGATGTCGATACACATCGACTTCATGATTCCTCGGCGGGAGAAGCAGGTTGCACTCTCTACGTGTCGTGTCATATCCGTAGAGATGTTCTGAACGATTCCATCGAGGATCGCCCCTCGTTCCCGGGTAATCATTTTGAATTCTTCCAGGGAGGGACGAGAAACATTGGAGCTCCTACTGTGGCAGAGCGGTCTCGACACGGACAAGAAGAACAAAGCCGGAGATCTGGCCTTCTCGCTGGCCACGCGGAACGGTAATCTCGCCGGTCTGTTCGAAATGGTCGAACCCTCCGTCAACTGTCTCCGGCCCCGAGCGTGAAGCGATTCGGAGCTGTTCGAAGCGATGCTCCAGCTGCCTCGCATTCGTATCCGAATCTCATAGCGCTCCATCAAGGCAGTGAATTGAGAATGCGGAATGGACCGCCGATTCATCCGGCTTTGAGTGCATCATCGAATCTCTCTATCCACTCGTCTGTTTGTGTCTTCCGCTGCTCAGTCGGATCATTCTCCGCTCAACTATCGCTGGAGAGAATGAGGCTGTTCTTATTCATGTTCTTAGCCTTATTGTTAGATGCATGAAGCCGACATTCATCCTAGTCTGTACTGCTTCGTCGGTGCCCTCGACGAGAGCCGCGACCGGGGCTCATTCCTCCGGGATGCATCGGAGGAGCCTGGGTCTACAATGATCTCACCTGTTATGTTTTGAGGAATAAAATTTCGCTCCTTTCCCACTTCATTCAAAATCCGAGCCATTACTCCACGAAATCTTCAGACGCGCATGATAAATATGCGGGAGTACACAGCACATTTCAGGAGTCCCCGATAACAGAACCGTAGGTTTCTGCTCTTCGTCGCGACTCGAAAACAGTATTCAGATGACATGGCTCCTCTCATGCGGGGACATCTCTACATGGATTCCCGGGGAACAACTGTTCCATGTCAGTTTCAAACCCCACGATTTATATCTAGTGATATGGAAAATTCAGTCTGGAGTATCATCTGACGAAAATAACGTTGTGCATCGTGGCGTGGCCCTATATTGAAACAATCCGTGACAGCGACTCCACAGACAGCCATGGAAAGCGATGACGACTTACTCTCAGCCGCAGTCTCACCAACCGCCTCACTTCCGCCGGACGTTCTCACGGCGGATACATGCGAGATCAGATCAGATCGGAATCTCGAAGACCATGCTTTCCCCCGAGGACCTCCTGATGTCCACGATGATTCTTTGATTGATTTCGTGACGATAACAATCAGCGCGTCTCACAGCGACGAGGTTCGACAGTCGCCCGTGATACCGATCCCGCGCACCAAGAAAAAATGCTTGGAGCCTTCGGATATCAAAACCAGATCCATTCCCCGGAAGCGGGCAGCCGCGCTCAAACAGACGGGAGCTGTCATGAAGCCCGAGACAGATACAGCTCACCGCTTCAAAAGTACAGAAAAACCAGAGCAGAGGGGAGGAAGACGCAGAATTATAATTTGCTGTAATTTATTGTAAACAATCATTGGAAGATTTTGTTCGCTTCGTCGTCAAGGTTGACCTTGCTGCAGCTCGATTAACCGATTGTAATAAACTCGATCGCTTCGTAGGTAGACGGATCTTGAGGTTTCTTTCAGAGTGAGCGTTGGACTATATCCGTCGCGCATAAATTACGACGCCAGATTGGACTGGAAATATCGCTGCCATTATGATTCATGCTTTGAGCTCCGGATTGATCGATATTGATCCAAGCGAGCCGAAACCAAGCATGGATGCATGCGAGGAATACTCATGTTCATGTGAATGATTGATAGAAATATCGAGCATAGAGCATATTGGACCCACGACGCTTATTCAATTGCCATCGGTCATCTAGGATCTAGCGAATGCCAGGGCGGTATGTTTGCCGACTTGCAATCAGGGCAGACAGGACTCGCCCCGAGAACATCGGAGCGATGTCTTCGATGAGCGGCGGAAAGAGGAGAAATGCCGGGGTATATGATCCTCGAATGCGGGAACCCCTGGGAACCAGATGCCGAGAATACAATTCGAGAAAAAAGGGTCAAAGGACGAAATATGATACACTCTATATGATACTCGGTACGACGATTACGGATATTGGGAGGATCCCTAAACCTTGAATGACCTCCTGAGTGAAGCCCGCTCACTCAGAGGTCTCTGCTCATGATTGAAGCGTAAACGTACGACGGAAGAACCTCTCATTCGTCATGTCTCACTGTCTCCGCCTGGATATTCATTGAGCATAAAGAATTCGCGTGTTCTGGAAGCCGGCGAAGGAGAACGTACCCAATTTTGAGGTACTGTTGTCACGTCCGACGGGACAAGCTTTCGGAGCTACGCGGAGGAAGTCTCGGAAGCTGGAGCAAGATTCCCTGTGTCCCAACCGCGGATCCCCGATTTCTTCCATATGTATATACTCTAAGCGGCCTCGGAGAGCAAAAATCGCGATGAATAATTCTCGGGGGTACGACATGAGAAAATGGAGAGCTTTTTCTTCCATGAGAACTCTCTTCTGGAAACTGCCAACAAATCGCTCCGAATAGTGTGAACGGACTGACGAAATGTTTTTATCCCACGCAAAAGTCGCGTCGCCCAACAGATTTAAGGACTAGCTATCGGCTTTGATTGAGCTGATTAGCGATCTGATCTGACGATGAATTACATCGTAATCGGCATCAATCTGGTGCATTTCGTTGTCGGACATTGTTTCGAAGAAGAGCAGATATCTTGAAGATGAAACTCTCTGCCAAGAGCTATCGTCAGATATTTCACAGAGGGGGCAGAACTCAGACCGGGGGGGTCTCAGCCCTGCTCGTTATATGTATTATTGAAATGCCTTGATAGGGGAAATGATGAGGGAGCTTCTCTTCTCGTTTCATCCCCGTTGACGGAGACTCCTCTTCAGCGGCGCCCGCCAGGCGCTTAACAGCGTCGACGGATCAGCTCAATGTCGTTGGAAAAGATCGCGAGTGGGATGGGGCTCCGCAGATTCCGAATCAACGACTAGGTGTACATTCGTTCCCCTCCAACCCGCGAAGAACGCTCCAATCCTTTCGGCTCATCCCAGTTGTTCCAATCGGCCCCTTGAAAATTTTGCGGCGCAACACCCGGCCGCTGGCTTACGAGACACAATCTGGAGAGGTTCTTCCCAGAGTAATCAGAAACTCTCCAGATTCTAGATTGTGTGGGACAAACAATCTCGCTGTGAGGGCGTCGGACGCAAATGAGCTCCCGCCGTGGAGGGCGAGAGACGCGGCGCCGTGCGTCAATAGCCTCCACGAGGAGGTCTTCGTTTATAAGAGACATTGCGTGATGACAGACCATCTTTCCGGCGTCATGGGGTTCGTGAGATTGGACGAAAAGTCTGGAGGTATTCGATCAAAGGATTAATTGGTCCCGTGAGGAGCTTCCCGGGGTCTGATCTTCTCTTGTCTCGGACCCTGCTCAGAAGTGCATTCGTTCCGGGGGCAGTGAGATGGCAGACCTTGGCTGCACATTCGACGGGCGACAAGCACCGCTGATGGCTACCCTACCGCCACAATCTATGATATAGCTGATCGATCCTCAGAATCCCCGTCGACTCACCACAGAGAGCACTCCAAAGCATCTCGTCTCAGAGTCCATACTTCTCGAGTAACACCACGCAAAAATCGAGATTCCTTGTATCACCCCACATGCCACACGATTCGCGAGCAAGCATCTCAATTTAAATCTCGTATTCCTCTCCTGCGCTTGTGTTCGCAGCCTATACTTGCTGCGGAATTGCGGTGATTTCGCCTCGTATCCTCCCCCGCATCGATCGCGGCTTCAGGGGACAGCTTGAGAATCCCTGAATGAAGCGAGGAATGTCACTGACTTACGGCAAAGAATCCCTGAGAAAACAGTTCTCGTTCATTCAGATATCAGTTTCGGGATTGTTGAAGAGATCCATCGACTCATGATGATTACCGGAAGGACGTCATCGATGTCGGACATATAGGAATGACCGCGACCCCCCGCGGAGTCCCCTTTTCCGATTCAGCTCCGGCGGCCGAGTTGAGGCCGTGAGTGGGGGAATTCAATACGTTTCCGAACGAAAATTCTGGGAGTCAAGCCTGGAGGGGATTGTAGCAAATCCGAGCGATCCAGTGGAAGTTTCCGTCTAAATCGACTCGACGCTATTCCGTCATGGGATTTTTCGACAGCCTCGCATTGTAGACTTTAGCCATCCCCAGACGAAACTCTTGGCTTAGAATGAGCCAAGACACACTCGATTTCGTGTGAATGGATGTGTTGTTGCTGTGAACGGAGTCTGACGAGATTCCACCCAGTGTCAGATCGATTTATGTTATTTCAGAAAGCTGTAAAATATAAGAGTTCTCGAAAATAAATTATGCTGTTATAAAATAAAAAAAATCGGAACGAACCTGTCTCGGCATGGGTCTTTTGAAAGTCAGGGGTGCCAGCTTATGGGTTCGTGGTTTGAAAATCCCCTATTCCAATAACCTTGGTGACCCGCAGCGATCGTTGGTCTCTCGTCTGCCAATGGGCGGAAAAGAGCGACGCATGTCGAGTCTTTCTCGAGTCTCCAGAGGGTACCGATACCTCCCTCGCTTTAGTTTCTGTCAGAAATGTAATACGCGGCTGATGAATGCGCGGAATGGCTCAAAACATCTTCTCTGATCTCGATTCAGCATGAAAATTCTCCATTGGTCGATGTGCAGCGTTCACGACGTAAGTCAGCCTTTGTTTGTTCTTGACTGCGACACCTGGCGTCTCAGGGAAGTTCCTTTCATCTTCTCTTCAAAAGCGTCCATAATGAGACCACTCATGCGCCTCACCCAGAACCATCAGCAAGAGCGGTGGAGAGATTAAAACTGCGGCCTTCGTCTTGAAATCTCCAGCGCACTTTCTGACCCGCGAAATTGTTTTTCCTTCTCTCCGTTGCAACAACGAAATCACATTGCGTGAAAAGCTCTGGGGTCTGGGACAGCCTGGATTCCGCGAGGAGCAGCGAGAACCCACATCAGAGTTCCCCGAGTGAAGATTGACAGCGAGGACTTCACGGGCATAATCCGAGAAACAGTTCGAGTTTTCGTGCCGCTTACTGCAGAACTTCTGCTTCCATTATAAAGGCCGCCGGCATCGCTGAGCCCAGCTGACGCTTCGGGGACAACGCGACTGAGGCGGTCAGGCGACCCCCGACGCTCCCTTCGCCGATTTGAAAATGGAACGAGGACTTTCGCATCTCGCTCCCTGAGAATGGATAAATACCATATCCAGAGTCTTGGAACGGAAAGCGTCTTATTGCGGCATAATGGAATTTTCATCTCAGTGAACGCCATAAATCCCGCCCTCAAATGACCGTCGGGACTTGATCGCCGGCATTCTCCTATTTGATCACCATTGAACAATCTGATAATCGTTCATTCCGCAGCCTGGATAAGCCATACGCTCACCCATGTGGCTCTCAACTCTGGAGCATATCGGAAGGGGAAAACTTATTGAAAGCTCAACCTGCGAATCTAATCCCGTATGACGATGACTTTGCCAAATCGACCGCAAAGCGGAACATTTCACCTGAGCCGAGAGGGAAGCGCCGATAGAGGAACCTTCCTTCGCGCAGCAACAATCAGCGTGATTCGTTTCATGGGCGTCCGTACTTTCATGCGGAAAACATCTTGAAGCTTGTTCATGCAACGGAACTCATCCCGTTGGACGGGATCCGACAATATTTCTTGCACCTGCTTCGCGTGTCGCCGTACAGAGGGCCAAATAGCGGTTTTTGGAGGGGACGAAATAATTTTCTACGGTAGCCCGCATATTCGAGTCTCGTTCCGATCGTTTCCGCAATGGGAAGTGATCCAATTTGGCAGCTGACTTGGGTCGATTCCAGTGAGGAAACACTACACCGTAGGGATGATCAAGTTCTCCATGGCTTGCCATGTGAATTGTCTACCAAGTTACACGCTCGATTCGAGACTTTCGAAAATCAATCATTCGGTCCGGGACCGGGTCGAAGATCAAATTCACTACAAGTTCGATACACAGTCCGCACCATCCCAGGCCTGCTCAGAGGCTCTTTCTTGCGAGCTCCATACGACTAGAGGGGGATGGCCGATCCGACATACTTCCAAAGCATGAACTCTGACTGTCGCTCTCCCCATTCCCCCAGGGGGACAGTCTGGAGTTGAAACGCTCATGTTCCGCTATCCGACACTATGAAGCGTTACAAAGTTTCGATTTCTTCCCGCCTATTTGGCCCGCTGTGACCGGTGTCCGTTGGCTCCCAGACGTCGCAAAAGGAGAAGTCGTTTATCGACTGTCCGGCATCGAACAAGCGCTGGCCGCCAGCGAGCCGAGATGGCTGCGCTCGCATACGGTACACGGCATTCGGGCGATGCCTCCAACCGCCTCCGACAGGTTTAGACTG
The DNA here is from genome assembly GCF_000255335.2 of Galendromus occidentalis. Lineage (NCBI taxonomy): Eukaryota > Metazoa > Arthropoda > Arachnida > Mesostigmata > Phytoseiidae > Galendromus > Galendromus occidentalis. The sequence continues at coordinate 885,161 of NW_003805463.1, forward strand.
CTTCGTGCCCTCCAATGGATACCGCTAAATGGTCGAGTGGTTAGCGCGCTAAAAATTCTATATGCGAAATTCTTCTTCCTTCCCTTGAAGGGGCGCGATTCCCATGAGGATGTCCGACAGGGGTCCGCAGGGGAGGGGCTTTCGCCCGGTATTCCCGTTAGAGTTTTCACCAGGGCTTGCGCGGCTAGCGTTCGATCCTGGCTGGCGGCAAAGTACTCACGCAGCGGCCCTGATCGATCCGAATACATTTGCTCTGCTGATCCATCCGCGTGGACGCTCCCCAATGATCCTGGAACGCTGACATTGGAGTCGAACCGCTGCGACGGCCACCCCCAGTGAATTTATTGCGCCTCAAGGAGACCCGACATCGTCCCCGCTGGGCCGACCTCCGCGTCGTTGTTGTGCCGCGCCGATCGGGGATACCCTCAAGGACACCAGGATCAGCGGCATCGGCTCGAGCTCAACTCGAGGAGCGATTGGGACCGCGAGTCCAGAGGTGTGGCGAAGGCAGTCAATTGACGTCACAGAGAGCGTTCTTGCACGTGTTCAAAGCTCTTCCGCAACAGTCGTCGAGTGTCAAAGACACCACGAAGATAGAACACGCCGCGTCACAAGTGGAGAAGCGTCCATGGCTTTATCGGGTAGTAAGCTCTCCACTTTTTGACAGCAGCGAGGCGAGTCCGCTAATTCTTTAGCCTGTCGAGCGAACAGCAGCGTTGGAAGAAGACAATAAGCAACGAAGTGGACAGAACGTTATGATCTCTACGTTAGGATACCAGGCGCCAATAATAATAGAAAGCAGCATTGTCGCGCAGTCCACCTGAGCTTCGATACTATCGACAAGTGTTTTGTGAGAGTTCCTCCTCAATTGCGGTGCTTTATCGTGTCGGTGAGCTCCTACGGTGGACGTCCACGAAGTCGGAAGGTTGCACTCAATCGCTTCCGTTTCTCCGAGCGACCCAAGTTGTGAACGCTTATTATTAGCATCTTGAAATTGACGATCTGGTTCCGAATCGCCTGCATGAGCCGTGACGTCGTGGTTCTCTATACACGGCACGCTGCGAAGGTGAGTTCAGCTCCGATTCTTGAGCGACATTGTATTCGATACGAGTCGGGAGAGGCCACGACGAAGTGTCCCCGTGGTACATACTTGAATGTGACCTCTCGGAAAGATTGAATGGAGCTCTGGAGCTCGAATTCATGCACCGAGAGGCGGAGTCTCGAAGTTTTCCGCCGAAACGTGAATTTCGGGTGCATACGACCGGCAATCTCCCAGAGGAAGCTCATCGGAATATCGAGCTGAAAAGGCCTCTTGCGCCCCGTGGCGGAAAATAAAAATAAATCCGTATGTCACCTCCGATTTCGCGCAAGTGAAAGGCGCCGCGCTTGTCTTGGATCTTCTTGGGGCCGTCTTCAAAGATGTCGAATGATACGATCTGTGTCTCCTGACTTCCATAGAGGAGACCGGAACCGCGCATTTCGGTTAAAAATTAAAAGTTCCCAATTTTCCGCACCGGTGTGGAGGACAAACTTCGAATAAGCTCCGTGAAAACTTCGATAGCGATCCCGATTCCTTGGATGTCTCCAACTCAAGGAGGATTTTTCAGGAAAGCGCACTTTAGCTAGGAGCGATGAAAAACCCGGCGCACAATCTCAACTGGAACGACTGGAGCAAGCTCCAGACTACGGGAGCGCAATCGTCTCGCGTAATATCGTTAATACCGCCTTTTGGAGCCGCGAGATACACACAGCTTAAGACCATCGCGTGCCTTGGAAACATTGTCCGAATCAGAATGATGAGACGAATTTCATCGGGGCCTATGCTCAAGGCGCTATGGAGAAATGTTCCGGGAAAAATGATACAAAGCCCAGCCTCAACTCCGAGTGACTCATCGCCGTAGTGAGATGAGATCCTCTTAACGGAAGACGACCCTAGAATCACCATCGTGATGTACCGGCGACGACCAGGGTCGGAATCTATTTATGAAGAATGTGATCGGCGAAATCACCTGTTCGGAGATCTTGGACCATGAATCGCATTCTCCGGTAGTTGGCTCCGTTGCACCTGAAGGACGAGGCACGCTGCGGCTGCAAATCGATCATTGCGTCACCTCCTAGTACCTCTCGATCGTCGCGAAATCCTCGAGTAGACCCGTGGAATCTTTCAAATCTCGCTCCAGCTACGGGCTCGATGATACGGGAAAGCGTCGGTGACATCGCAAATAGGTAGCGAAGGGATCGAGGAATACACGATAGCGCTCCAAGTCCATGTAAACAGGCATGAGCGTCGAAGTTGACTCACGATGCCCGCGGTTTGGGGATGTGAGACCCCTTCATGCGTCCGACTCCGTTCTGAGAGCAGCCGCATCCGGCCTGCTCATGGATCTTCGCTCTCCCGTGACGCGAGCACGCTGTGAGGGATACCCGTGAAAGGCTGAGCTCTGCGCACGGGCTTCGAACCTCGATGAAACCAGAGCACAATCTGCGGGACGGCATTGATATCGAGCAACTCCGACCCCTCCCAGTGGGAACGAAGGTTTTTCCCGAGACGGAGGAATACGTAGACCTCCATCACTTCTTCTTCTTTTTTTTGCGCACATAGATTGATGGATTTGGTTCCGAAGCAGCGGCGTAGAATGAAGATCTCCCGCGAGCCGACAATTGATATCTAGACATTTATGTACTTCCACTTTCGTGCCATATGGCGTCCTCAGACGGCAGTATTGCAAAGTTCGACATGTGTTCAGATCTCTCCCTCAATGTCTGGAGTTGTAATTACACCAGGCGAGTGAACTACCCCCACCCCTGACCTACGTTTGTCGGATACGCAATATGCTCTAGCGATTGCTCGGCCTCATCGCTGTTTACTCTGAACTTCGAGCAGCCTCAGGCGGTGGCACTCAGCCTCCCCAATCTTGTTTTCCTTGTTCTCTCCCTCCCGCGCTCAGTAGATCGCGGCTTCGTCTCGATCAGTGTAAGAACCTAGAAACGCCAGCAAGGTTTCCGCGATACTCTCCTCGACCGAAGGGTGATCGTGAGGAGGAATACCTGGGCCATTCAATTTGTAGAACGGAGGAAACGCATCGAGCTCCCACCTTGGTGCGCTCAAGAGCGTTCCCTTCTTGGAAAACTGATACCATATCGGAATGGGGAAATCGTCATTCCGAATTATGCTCGGCCAGCGATACTCCTCCCCCGTGCCCATCGAAAATGTTTCGACGTTCGATAAATTAGGGGATGTCTTTTTCTGTGGCGTTCGGAATCCTCTTTTCATCAGGGTTGTTGCACAAGATTCGGACATCGGTGTCGCATCCATGATCATACTGATTGAGTCTCCACCGCGGGTTGGCTGCTCCCGAATGATCTGATTCGGCTTCGAGATGCTCCAGCGCTTCTTACGATGAGTCCCTTGGAATTTCGATAACCAGTACTCGATGACAGCGCACACAGAGGCAAATTTAGAACCTTTGACGGCTTGTTTCCCCCGAAAAGAATGAAGAAATTGAAGCCTCGAGACTATGGCAAAGAATTCTCGATCACGACGCCTCCAGGCAGCACCTTCAAGACGGTGAATCATTACTGATCCGATGCTTCTGGTGCCGCGCCTTCTCGACTCCGGCGATAAGAGACATCACAGTCTCGGGAAATCTTCCCATCAGCTGGGACGGAAATTCAGGCGTATACCCTCTCTCGACCCACTTTTTTCCCTCGATCATTTCATGCAAAAGCATATGATGTATAAGGTGCACGTTGCGTGCGGACGTGAAGCGTTCGTCCGTTCGTTGAGCATTCAACCCGTTCATTGTGAACGCCGCTCTAAGCGGGACCCAAAGTTTTCTCCATTGTGCTCTCGACGAGAAAATTTCTGCCATGGACAACATTCGAGAAGAAATCGAATTTGTATTGGCGAGGCATGGTCTACCAGCGAGCCGTGACCGGCTCGCGATGGGCTTTCTGATCAATCACTTAGTGGAGAAAATGAGTCGGAGGCTTGAGAGACAGTTCGCCGAAAAAATCGAAGAGGTTAGTCCCGGCTTCTCTGTCCAATAAACAGTATACGCTCAGTCTGCTTCGATCGAGAAGGTCCTCGTCCTGCGGGAAGGATCACCTCTCGGAGCACCCAAAGATCTGAGTTCCAAGCCAAGCAGAACGGTTGACTCCAGGAGCGTCATTGTGTGAGAGTTTAGCATCAAGTCCATAAACATGAGACGTCTACCTCGATATTTCGACCGACGAGTGATTTGAGGGTAAAACTTTCCAGAAAGTTCCCAGGGTGGATTCTTGCCACTTAGCATCCATTCATTTGATCCCTGTTGCATTGGGTAATGCTCAGTGAGCAGATTTCAGTTTCTGGCTACGCTCGCCAGACTTTCCTGCGGGATATCCCTAAGAGACGAGAATCTGGAGCTTTCACAAGGAACAAACGATAACAACCAGCTGTTGCACCATTGACGGCTTGTCTCCCATCTCTCGCACTCCGAATTCTGTTCAGACAGACCTCTGAGGGCTGAGAGCCCATCAGAAGATGAACGTTCACGTTGGCGCGTCACGAATCTTCCGGACATGTGACTATCACGAATCACGTGGCGCGCAATTTCGATGATGAAATTAGATACAACCTAAGGGGAGACCTGTCAAGTACCCCATGATGATCGTTCTCTTCATCGATCGATAGATTTATGTACGTACCAAGCGTTTGAGTACCCCGCCAATCCATCAATCAGAGTCTCCGAATCTGAGCGAGGGCTTCTCCTCGAGACTAGTGCCGCGCCCGCGTGGGTTCGCGCGACAGCGTATCAGAAAGTGGTCACGCTCCGATAATTTCACGGTGAATCTCGATCCTGTCTTTCGAGGCTGCGATTAGGCCTGGTGAGACGATTCGGCTGTTTGTCCCGACAAGTCAACCGGCTACCAGCCTTTGAAAACGAGGAGTAGCCCGAGGAAAATAAATTTTCCTGTCAAAACTGAGAGATTCATTTCGCTGGTCCATGGATTATCCCGCTGAGGGACAAGAGCACTTTTCCAGGAAGAAGAGACTCAAACCCCGAGCTCTCCGAACTCCTCCCGTGCTCAGTGTGTCGCTACCTCTTATGAGGCTTACAACGTATCATATGATGACGATACTTCTCGAGTTGACCATTGAGCTCTGCCTCAGTGCTCCGATATGAGACGAGTGTCGAGGAACTGGTCTCCTTCCTCAGACAAAGTTCTCGCGTAATGCTGATACGCCCGTTCCAATGCAGTGTTCGGCGTTCGGAGAGAACACTTCGGCTGATAAAGAGCCGAGTTCAGTACAAGAAGGCGATCGGAATGAAACGCCTTCACTGTGCCTTCCCGGTCTCGCAACTGTTGAGCTCTCACTTCACAACTCCAGTATAGCACTCGTATGTAGCGTACGCGGAGGCGTCATTTGGGCAAATCGAAGGCGTTTCAGTGATTCTGAACGAGCTAGTCGCGTAACGGAAAGCCGCGTAGTGTATTGACTGACGTTACTTCTTTCCAGATGGGCGCCGAACAAAGTCACTCGAGCAAACGCGTTCGTCGGGACGACGTTCTCAGTTGGACCGAGTCCTTATCAAGGTAAAACAATTTCATAAACATACTTCCAGCTCAATGCATTTGTTTTTAACCGACTAAAGCTCATTCGAGAGGACAAGACTGCTTCTTAGATGCTAATCACTTTGCGAGAGCGCCTTTCTTTTGATCTCTCGACTTCACTTGGCGGTCCGCAGTCGGCCACTGTATCACGCCGAGGTCATGCCCGTCTCGGGCGAGTAACGTTCTACTCAAACTTTGCGGGACGGTCACACACCACTGTTGGTCTACGCAATAGACCGAGCTGCAACTGAGGCCCTACCCCTGACTTTTTGTCAAAAAAATCAGTCTCGACGCCAAGCTGTCACCCTCACGAGACGCGGATCCCGATAGCTGCGTCTCGATTCGTATCTAAATCTTTACTCCTTTATCGAAAGTCCACACTCTCTTCGCGAGACGCGCCTCGTCCGATATTTAGTTGCATGTTCCGACTCGGAGCGAGGAATTGGCTCTTCCTCGTGTCCCGCAGGCGTTAGGAGGTCGCCGCTAATCAGCTTTGTGATAATCAGGAGTAGTAAAGCGCGACGCTTATGCTTTTAATGGAAAGACCTTCGTCGTGGCGCCAACTCGTGACCTTTTCATCAGCTTTTCGTCCCCGAGAAGACCGGAAACTCTCGAGCTCGTCGATCGTATAAGTGCGAGTGGTAATTTTGTCTGCTTGGATCATCGCTCTCCTCCGACGTTCTCAAAACCTTCTCGTTCATGTATCGACGATTGCGGATCCGTATCCAAATCTGACCCAAAGCGATCGCTCGTTCTCGTTTCCGCAATAAGCACTTTCGATCCTCGATGAGTTTCGACACGGTGTTTTTTCTTCTGAGACTTCACGATTTTCAAATTAAGCCTCTTTCGGTGGCGTACGCTCGGCGGGCGGAAATGAATGTGCGAGACCTTTCAAGGTTTGGGCCCATGCTCAGAACTTCCGCAGGAAGCACATTCGAGCTCCGAACTTCACTGAGTTTGAGGCGCCGCTCCGTCTCCATCTGTCCATAGCCTGTCGAACTTTGATCCATTGGAGAGTGAGGAGGCGGTGGATGAGCGATTCCTTGACGATTCCTCTTTCCGAGGGAAAAGACGACAGACAACGTTAGGAGCTAATGAACGTGATTTTCAGTACTCGGAGTGCTCCTTGGGGATTCGATGTTTCCGGTGTCCACGACACACTCGACGGCTGCTTCGTTCAGGACCGACTTCTCCCGTGAGTAATTCTCACTATCTGAACCAGTATATCGGTCGGAACCTGTCTAAGATTTTTCCATTCTCTGCGGATCGCTTATCCGTCGGATATATTGTTGCGTGATGTCCGGTCGCTGCATTTGCTGGATAGACTGTCCTCAAGGAAGTTTCCAGATGCATCGGAACTCGGTTGATCAGAGGCTGTTGATTAGACGTCTCTGCTCCAGAATACCAGTTGGAGCTTTCCCCCCTCACGGAGCAGGCGTTCTTCATTCGAGAGAACTCTCTCCGCTTCTTTCCGACCTCGATCTGTTTCTGGTCTGGAATATCAAAATTCAGACACGCACTGTCTCGAATAAATCTCTCGACGTGCTCTACAGAGCACCCGCGGATATGAGGGAGAGAATGCGTTGCGAATGCCCTGCAGGAGACATGTGGCTGCGGACTCATGAGAGTTTCTTTTTTTAAGGCACCCAAACCAACCAGCTTTCTCCTTGAGTCTCGCATTCGAGGACCTCGAATCCGTTCCAAATGGCAAGATCCCCGATGAGCTCTACAACAGCGTTAGAACGATAGATCTGACGGGCAACCGTCTGACGTGAGTATTCGGAAATTCGAGGGCCGTGAAGATCTTCTTTGACGATATTGGCCAAGCCCGAGCCCCCGCCCGTGCGCGGCGCATGAGACCTGGGTATCCTAGAAACGTGGCGGATATCGGTCCCTCTCCGCCGCCTACTGTGTATATCTTTTTGACCGAAGAATCACTTGGCTCGCGGAGGCGTTGGTCTTTGGTGCAGCTTGTATATGTGTGTATATCGATTCCCGGAATCGACGTCGCCGACGCGAACTAGCGAAGCGTCCTCAATCTGCGAGTCTTTGTGCACGTAGGCTTCATGGGATACACTTTGCTCGAGTTGCAATGGCTATCCTTGCCGTCGGATATATTCGACGAAGAGTCGTCGGCTCATTTCGTGGGGAGGAAGCTTCCGCCTGAATTTAATATCAGCTCCGAGGATGTCGACTTCGAATAGAAGATTTTCAGATATCGAAGAATCCAGCGGATCTGAGACCTCCCTCCTCGATCTTTCAGGGACGTTCAATTCTTGTCTGATTTCGAGAACTTGAAAACGGTCATCCTCGACCACAACAGAATCAGTTGTCTCACGGTGTTCCCGAAAATTCCGGGATTACACACATTAAGCCTCAACTACAACCGCGTGCTATCAGCGGCTCCATTCATACCGTCCCTGGCACAGCAGTGTCCCAGTCTCCGGATACTGAGTTTGATGGCTAATGAGGTGTGTCCAAATTATTTGAACGGAGGCACGGAACAACAAAACGAACTATATCGGTGAGTTAGCTTCCAGCATGAAGCCGGACGTGAACTGCCAAAGCTCTTAGAAAACCGTCCGAGCCGTCGGCGTCGGTCGGAGGATACCATCGCACTGAAAAAATTTCATTCAGCTCGAGGAGCTCAAAATGGGTTAATCAGATCCGTTCTCGAAGTTCAAGAATGATTCCCTCTTTTTTCATTGCAGACATTTCATCATCCGACACTTTCCTAAACTCGAGTATCTCGACGACAGCTTCATCACGAACGACGAACGAGAGGGAGCTCTCGAATCTTCTGCAGCCGTACACGGCTATCAATGTAGTTTGGACGAAGGAATCGACACCGAATGAGGAGCGAATACTCCATCGACTCATTGCGGGGCTGAACTAAGTCTCATCGCATAGTCGCTAGTATTTGATGAGTCTAAATTAAAGGGAAGACTGCCTCAAAACAGGCGACGAGCTCGATAAGCCCCCACCAGGATCTCTCCGACAACCGCTTTAGTCTATTTTGGCGCTCCTGTCTGATCATCATTAAAATAATAATTCTGTCGAGGAATAGTAGTTTTCCAATTCTGATCCGACAGGAGTGTTCTATCATAAAGAAAAAATGATATGTTCATATATGCTCAGTGACTATTTCGACAGTTTGTCGTGCTTGGATTTTGTTCCAAGGAGCCTCTGGAGTTACCCTAATTAATTAATAAACATTCGGCCCTTGGCCTCGATTGGAATAATTTCGTCATTCGTTCAACGTTGTCAAACACTCTGTAATACGAGAGTTTTTTGATCGCTCACATCTCTCCTCTAATGAATGAGCTCCCCACTTAGTTAGGCAATCGAGCAAGGGCATTTTTTTCCCTTCCGCAACTGCCAAACTCGATGAGCTTGCCGAAGTTGCAGTGCTCAGAACGTGGCAGTTCCATTCCAGTCCGTTCGTAGCGAATTCGTAAGAGCAACGGAGTCAACAGAAGTTCTCGGTCGGAGCCGAAGCGTCGCTTGATAGGAGCCTGCGGTCAATTCTCGCAGACGTTTCTTCTAAATTAGATCCGGCGGCGGAACGGAGTTCATTCAGGATCGCTGGTCGCATCATGTGATTCAATCACGACGTAATGGTCTCGCGCGCTTCCAGCGTTGGGTGGAGCAGCGGGCAATTCAGATAACCAGAAAACTACTGATAAAGCCGAGCTTTTCGAAGATCGCCCCGCTCCGAACGGGTTGCTCCGAGTCCTGGACCCGCGCGTGGTCGATAGAATCCCATCGGCAGGAGCAAAGCTCTGATCGAAGTTGAGAGCCACTGCCCCAGACGTAACAAAACAAATCAGCCGTCCCAATGAACGGCACGAGGTTTTCAAGACCTCGAGCGGGCGCAGTCAGCGCCGCAGACGTTAAGTTGACCTCCACCCCGAATAGGTAATTCCCTAGATAGGATAGATGGGATACTCTGCGTGGAGCCTCGGCGTCCAGGACATAGGAGAATGCTTCAATGCTCTCGAGTTGATGAGCGAGTCTATCCGTAGGGATATCTTATCTAGCCCGACATCTGAGTACTTTGGAATTTCTCATTTCGATTTGAGGAGCGCACGGAAAGCGGTACTGCTGTCCGCAGTCTGGCACGAAGAAATTCATGTTCATCGTATTCGTGATCGTCGACCGTGAGATTATCCTCTCGTATCGATTGCCATCTTCCAGACTTTCCAACTTCCAAGTGCCTAAGCCCTCTAACAACTACCCAAGTTGCGGGTGCCTAGGATTCAGTCAGTCAGGTCCTATTTCTGGAGCCAGGTCGGACAAGGGTATTCTCAGATCCTAGAGCTAAGATATCCGCTCATGAATTATGGCCGATTTCCTCAATCGGGTCTTCGACGCTCGTCGCCGAGCCGGTCGGGGCGACTGACGATTCTAGCTTAGATCGTTCGTCGCTCATCCGCAAAGTCAGCTCGAATTCGCTATCTACGAGGTCTCCATGGGCAGATCCGCCAAAACTCTCCGACGCTTCGCAAGAGACGGGATGGGATCCCATGCGGATCGCAGGATCGCTGCCCTTGAACGGAACTCCCGCGCATGGCCGAGCTCGTTCGCCGAAATCCCCTGCGGGAGATCGGATTTCCGAGTGTTCTCTCCGGAATGGCGCCTCTCGGAAGCGGCGGATCGCAACCTCGCCGTGCATTATAACGCATCCCCAGGATGCCTATACATGCTTGTAGGGCGGGGCTCCTCAATTATTATCAGTCGACTTGAAACGAGAGGATCGAATTCTCCGAATTTCTCCGGATAACTCCGCTCATTTTTACCGACCGGATATCGTAATCCTCTGAGCGGCTCATCCTTACGGACTGGATTGGTCAGCCTGAGAAGGGTTTCGGAAGCGAACGCCATAGCCCAAAAACTCATCAGCTCGACGGGCTCTCAGGTCGAAGGCCTCCGATGAACTCAACAGGTCCATGAGATTGGTCGTCTCGAGCGCCATGTCGTACTCCGAGCTCTGTCCATCGCTCTCCCTCGAGATGGCTGCTCTAGCTCGTACTGTTCAACTAAGTTGAAGGAGCAGGCAACCTCTTCCCGATAACTTTCAATAATTGCGGTGGGGAAGATGCAAGTCCGAGGTTGAGCACTTCCTTCCAAAAAGAGCTTGATCCCCGTCGGGAGCAGCGTCGTTCTTACAACCAAGTGCTCCGCGTAGCGTGCATGAGCGCGAGCATCGGTAACGGAGACTCATGCACATAAGTCCCTCAACTAGGTGAAACGAGTCGTCGCGCACGTGATCCGCATCTGAGGAAAGCGACAATAAAACTGCAATAAAATGCCCCTCGAGACCGCTGTGCAGAGCGAAGCTCGTAATGTCCAGCAAAGCGGAAGCCCGCGCACTTCCTCAGACCATATGACACGGACCATAAGCTATAAGCCGGTCAGTAAACTATCCTGTTGAAGCGAGGCTCGCTTCCCTTATCCATATCGATGATAGGCCACCCTCATCACTAGCTCAAGGAGCACAGGGCTCATGTCTTGGAGAATTTTTTCCGTACCGACGCCAACACCTGCCTCGTCTCTCCCTGACTCTTGTAACTCCCGGTACCGCTGGACATCGACGTCCCTGAACGACCATCATTGGCCGTGAATGACCATTCTAATTTCCCACGGCTCCCGCTTCTCTGAAGTTGGAACGCGCTGCCGGAGGGAAGTACGGAGGCATCGAACATCTGAGTTCGGAAGTGAGTTCCTATCAGCAGGAGATAGGAGAAGAGCCCGGTCGGTTACCAAGGAGCTCGATGGCAGGCTGAATTTTCGTAAACAGAAATCTCTGGAGCGGAAGATGCTCGAACAAGGACCTGCACAACCATAAACGGATGGGGAACAGGATCAGCGCGAACGAGATCGTCCGTCCTCATGTCCGAACCGATGTTCATCTCAAGGACGGGGTGAGACTTCATCACAAAAAACGAGCCGGGACTTTTGTGGACATACCGCTCGAATTCTCAATACATCTTCGTATGCAAGGATATCCCCTTGCAAAGTGAAGCTGTTCATCTCCAGGCCCGGATGGGAGACTCTGAGAAATCGATAGGTACACACATCGCCCGGTCAGCTGGAACTCCCGGCGAGCCTCCGGCTCCTCCTCATGTCACAGCTGCGCGGTCGACGAATACCTGCCCGTGCAGCCACGAAGTAGTCAGATGGGCTCCATGTCGATGAGGTAGTCATTGAGTCAATCCCATCACGTGGGGCTGATCACCGGTGAAACCGAAAATGACTGCTCTTATGAGCTGAGCCCTCGAAGCTCCACAATCATCGAGTATGCGACTGCCCTATCCGGACGGGTGTCCAGAAGTCGCCGGCATTATTCTTGAGCCGTGCATAGTTCCGGAGACCGTGCGGCATCGCATTTCTCTGTCCTCGCGGGTCGATATGATATCTGATACATACAGATATATCTGATACAGTCGAACCCGCTTATAAGAAGAGACCTCTCGGCGAATTGTAAATGGTCTCTCATATCCGGTTTCTCTAATATCCGAGGTACGGGTTTTCCATGGAAATCCTGAAAAGTCCCGTTCTCGTATGACTCGGATGCCCATACCATGATTCAGCGCAGAGACGATCATTTTCGAAGCGAATTCTGATTTATTACGGAAGTTCGTCAGAACCATATCTTATTCGGGCAGCTTTTGAGAGGAATAAAAGTCATGGAAGGGCAAACCAGAATTCTGCTTGAGATGGTTCTCTCTTACATAAGAGGTCTCCGACATGGGACTCTATGGAGCCGGGGTTTCGGAAGGGTCTCTTATATATCTTCCGGTTTTCTCTTTTATCCGAAATTCTTATAAGCGAGGCTTTTAACATGAAGCCCCATAGAAAAAAAATCGGGGAATCGGGATCTGTCTCTTATATCCGGTTTTCTACTTTAGGCGGTTTTCTTATCAGCGGGTTCGACTGGACTGTATATCCGTATATAGGGGAACGAACGGGAGTAATTGAGACATATTCAATTTTGTGCGCGGGGCTGCTGATCATGCAGTCCTTGATCGACCTGCTATTCCAGGTGGAGTCTCTTGGATGGCTATCTGCTCATTACCGCTCCATCGAATCATCATCGAGCCTGTGCTGTACCCCGAGAACAGCGGTATTCTCTGTGCCGTCCTTCAGAACCCTCCACCCGATTGCCCAATATTGGCAATCAATATGAAGTACAGTGGGAGAAGGAGTGAGAGACGACTTCATTTGAGTCGAAGGAAATTTATTTCTCTTCGTCCACCATAGTATTTACATCGCTCCAAGCGACGCGACGCCGTGACACGCGGAAACTCCGACCCTATGAAACAATCTGGTTCACCACCATAAGGAAGATTCCAGCAGCTGGCAGAAGGTAATAGTCGACCACGCCCTGCATTTGCTTTAAGGAAGCTGTCCATTGAGATTGTGTTCTGTGAACGAACTCGGCCACGCAACTACTGATTATGCCGATTGTGAGGAATCCGAGACACCCGTTCTGCAGAAGGACTGGGAACAGGAAGAGCCATGAGTTTTGAGTCTCGGACCGAAGCTCTCGTGTTGCTTGGGGCTGGCCGCATTGGGAATGAATTGAAAGTCTCCTTGACAGACTCACCGATGCGAGGCAGCGTCTGCGTTCCTTCAACGAGACGGCAGGTGTGTCGGGAGAGGAGGACGTTTATCAACAGCAGCCCCGCCAACAGCGAAGTGCGCGGTCGACTGTGGACAGATGGGATCCAAGATGCACCAACCGATGCGAGGAGTATTGCCAAGGTTGGCATGAACACCGTTGCTCTTTAACGAGACGATGAGTCGCCCAGTCATTTCAAAATATCGCCGTAATTGAATTTGCTCTAACCAGAGGCTCAACCCGAAACACAGTTAGCCAGACTAATTGTGAGCTGAGCCACGACTCTCCAATAGCACTCACTTGTAATGGGAGCTCGCGCGAGTCAGGGAGAACGTTAGGACCATCGGGCCTGAAGGGTCCAAGGATATCTGTAAATGAGGAAAGATCGGAACTGAACTTTCAAAGCAGCATAGATATCTAACTGAGCTCCCGTTAATTTACACGAGGATCACAGGCTCGCTCACGTTTCTGTAGAGGAGATGCCACTCGCCGTTCTTCTCCTCGTAAGATTCCACTGGATCGACTTCGAGGGCTAATCTCTGCGGAGAGTAAAGACATGTATCATCGGTGAGGGAACGCCGTTGTTCAGTGCAAAGCCGACGTCCACGGGCTCTTTTCTTCCCGCTCTGCAGTTCTTCCCACGCATTCTGGCAGCTGTCAGCATCAGTGACACTATCGATATGAGCGAGACCTTCCGTTGATGTTGAAGCCTGCTCCGCCTCTGTACTTGTTTATCTTGTGGCGATGAAAAACCTCCAGACTCCGGACGCTTCGACGTGTATAGGACTGCGCCCTTCACATGAGCCCCGATTCCCACCTCTTAGAAGTTTGCCGCCTAAGGGAAACCCTCCCACGGCGGTGCCGGTGCGAAGCCTCATTTCGCTCCTTCGGCCTTTGCACGGGCTTGCGAATGAGGAGTAAGGCCGGGGTCCCGTAGAGCCGTAGAGTTTCGGACCCGAATTCGAAAAGTTCTTCTCGAAGGAAGAACACCCATCGGCGAGCGAGCTTGGGGGTGATTTCGAGACTAGCCCTCGGAAAGACTTAGAGACCATGATTTCAAGAATATTCACCTCGATTCGCATCCCTGTCAACTCCAACGCGAGATCACAGTCGTGCGTGTCGTACGGGAAGTTGTAGAAGTCCATATAGCAGTTCGAAACGATCTCCCTCGTCATACAATCCGAGACATTTCCCTTATAATCGACGCTCAGGGGAAACTCTCTGTTCTGTGATATCGATCCGATGGACAACCTGCTCAGAGTAATGCCGATGAGGAACCTCCGGATTAAAATAGCGAGAGACTGGGATTGATTCTACGATTTATTTATTGAATGCTCTCGTCGGCGTCGTGGACTGGGATTTTGAGCGATCCGAGGATGAGGGGAGTACATGAAGATACAAGTTAGGAGCTCCGAGGGATGGCGCGTCAAAAATCATGCAGAGAGTTTCGCACGGAAAAGTTTCCGCGATTCGCGCGAGTCATCGATAATGTTGATATTGGAGCTCTGGAGAAAACCACGCACGGGACTCTCGGGGAATCGCCCGGATAAATAGAATTAGACCATCCGTTTCGCCAGAACTCCGAGCCCGACGAGTGCGAGCTCGTTAGCAGCCCCAATGTTGAGGGATGGGGGAAAGCATGCGGAATCAATTCTATGCGGGGGCGGAACGCGGATGTTCATGCAATGTCCCATCGGATGATAGCTCGCCCGCCTCAGAAAGCAAGACGGTGAGGTTTTCTCCGAGCCAAGCTACAACCGATCCAACCAAGTTTCAGGCATGGAATATTCCCGCGTATTGGGAATAGACGGATTAAGCTATCATGAAATGCACGGAGTAGGCTCAAACACCAGAGCTTCCTACGAGGAGTCTTCGTCAGAACACTGCCAGGGGGGCTTAGAACCGCCCAGCGGCGGATGTTCTGCGGGAATTCCTAGAACGCATCTCCCGTTCCACGAAGCTTCGCTCGTAGTAGTGAGGAACCCCGCAAACGGTCGGAAGAGATTTGACGGCTTTCAAGAAAATTGGAGGCTACCGTGAGATCACGACGCGTTCATTACCGGGAGATCGAACACGCAAAGCAGGCATGGGAAATTCGCGAGCCCCCGCGCAAGGAAGTTCGGCCGTTGCGATTCGAGCCGTCTGGACAGCATGGTTCGCTTTAGGGAGGCTCTTATACTTGAGGCGCCCAATGTAAGCTTTCCCGAGTTCCATGTCGACGGAGGCGAACAGTCAGGACGAGCTCATGCAAGTTTTTGTTACAAGTACCGACAAAAGCTTCAAAAATCCTTTTTCGAAACACTTTGAGGGATAGAACTCACGTCTGAACCAGTTCCGGTGTCCATATGCTATATGCGGAGACTCGGATACTTTCAATGTTTGCGAACCTCCGAGGGACCCATTTCAATCTGGGATCGTTCCAACTCTGCTCGTAAGAGAGAAGATCAGCTGGGATGAAACCGAAGGAAAATCTGCGCAGCCACGCGGAAGCTCGCCCGAACTTACCAAACAGACCAACATTATAATGCTGAATTTATCGGCGGAAACGTCCACGTAACGGATCCCGGTCACGTACAGAAATGCTCTGATATACATCCATTGGTCGTCCTTACGCATCGGTCGCACCATGGCCTGGTAACTTGAATCCTCGAAAAGTTTGCTGGATAGCCGTCTTGCACTGTCTGTCACATTCCGATACCGTATGCGCCGTGATTCGGCTCTTCCTGCAAATTCTGCTCTCCTGAAGCTTCGGGCTCAAAATCGAAATCGTTCCGGCTTGAATAATTCACGCTCCATGCTCACCGGCTACCAACAACACTAGCAAAAGACTCAAAACGACCAGCCTCGATGCGGAGGGCTCCATGTTCCATGTGTTGTTATGGAAGAACGTCGGATGATTGGAGCAAAAGCTGCACGCCCACTGTAAGGCGTTACCGATCTCTCAGTTTTCAGCTCCGTTACGAATGGCGGCTATCAGGCGATCTAATCGCCGTCAGCGTCTGAACAAGATCACACCTAAAACCAAGAAATACCCGGTGTTGGACGATCGCACCTCCTCAGTTTCTTCGCTCAATTCCATCCGACATTTTCACCTCAGGCTTTCCTCTGGTCGAGCTCCCAATGCTCGGAGCGGAGTCACGACCGGACATCTCTAATTGATAGGATGAAAAACATTCCAGGTAAGCAGGCGCTCGAATGAGAATCACCGTTGTCTAATGATTGGACGTTCCTCGGCTCCCATCGAGTCTGAGAAATTCTCAGATCGCTAGCCTCCGAGCGATCGCCCATATTCCTAAGCACCAATGAGAGTTGTCTCAGGAGGAGCGAAATTGCTCGACAATGAGGGAAGATACGCCATTGTTACCGCCGGCTACCCAGGCGTACATGAGAATCGAATCGGGCTTCGTCAATTTCGGGAAGGGAGGGTCCAATCCCTCGGGTTTTCCTCGGAAAATTCTAAGATCCTACGCCCACATTCGGAAAAAGGGTCAGTGACGCGAAAGAAGTTCTCCGATGGCTCTCATGATGAAAGGCTTCTTGTCATCAAAGAATTCTTCCATGATTCATGCTCCGAAGAATGAAGCTCATCAGGCATGCAGCCCTCGGCTAGTGGTATTCCCGAGATTGAAGTCCCAATAGGTGACGAGAGACTGGATACACCAGCGCGGAGCTTTCAGTGGAAAACTGCATATGTCTGGTACTTTGAGATACATCTTTCGTTTGGCATCGCGGAGAGCCCAAAGGGGAAGGGGTCGTGCACTGTGATCCGGTCACCGACTACGTCGCTTGTGTGATCGCTCAACATTCGATTCAATGCTCTGATCTCCGATATCTTGCCGAACAGAACGTAGTCGGGTTACAGCCTTGGCTCGAGTAACTCCTCCGGTGCCGATGATTGCGTGACGACAGGGAACGAGACCTGAAGAAGAGTGGAGGGGGGGGGCGGCAGCAGAAAGTGCTTTCGAAGGCTCTTGTCGCAGGAGGACGACCCGGAACGAGAGCGACTTGCCGGCGCCACGTGAGCGGTCCTGATATGAAATAGCTCGCGAAGGCGAGCATTCAGAACTGTCCATGTGAGCTCTTCATTCGTGTACCCGGAAGAATCGCAAGATCGGAGGACTCTCGAAAACTGCCTGAACTTTTTGAAGAGAAGAACTTCGGACTGGCGGAGCATCATGTGATCAAGGCAGTTTCCTGGAGAGCGTAGAATCGCACATAAACGATAGTTCCGCTGAACCTTTCGCTGTGTATGATTCTCATCGCCTTGATCGGTGCATCGTCCTGGGTTTGAAAAAAAATCAACGCGGTCCCCTGCTTCAAACAGCAGAGAGATTTGGAAAACTTGCGTGGGAGGCGGGGCGCTCGATGGATCGCGATTCTTACCTCTGAGGACGAGTTGACGAAATTCGTCTTCGCGTAGGACGAAAGAGAATCGTATTGAGAAAGTGCATCGTGAGAAAATTTTGTTGACGAGAAACCAATGGCTCGTGAGCGGCAGCAAAGAGCGTGAATCGACTGAAGGTTCCCCTCATGTTTCTTCGGATTGGCTTTCCTGTCCGCTCAACAATCTGGGTATCCTCCCGCGAGATTGTCGAGCCAACTAATTGCCCTCGCTTTCAGCGATTCTACCAGCGAACTTTGCTCTCGCCGATGGTATTCAGATTCCGTTGCGAAGCCCATTCTTGGACAGATTTCCATACAATATCAGGGTATTCGAAGCCTCGGCGAGAACTTTGCAGTTGGGGAGGAAAGTCTCGAGTAACTGGTGCGCGATGTAGAATTCCGATTCGCCTCCCATTCCCATTAGGGACTGCGTCGTAGGTCTCAATGTAGGGCTCGGAATGGGATGTAGGTAAACACTGAGACGCGAAAGATGCATGGCGAAGCGATGCAATGGAATCGACTCGAAACTCGGTCAAATTTCCGCTCGAGACCGAGAAGCGTCTCATTCCAGAGCAGGGCCGGTATCCGTTCCATTCTCTGTTGTGATGATGTTCCATACGTGTTCGGATACTCATGTATGACGTTTCTCGGACTCCTGGAATTTTCCCGCGCCGGGATAATCGGAACAGAGCTGTCTCAAGCTTCGCCATAGTGGAGGATGAGAAGCTCAATGTGCAGACGGGCGTCTCGTGTTCAACGGGATATGAATGAGCTCACAAGCTGTCTCTCTTAATCATGACGGCTTGCCTCACGATCACTGCGGCCGCGCTCCCCATGGAACAGAGCGGGTTCATCGCGGTTCGACTCTGTGGGGCCAGCCGAGATCCTTTCAATACCCTCCCTCGAGCTCCAGTCTTCTTGGGCATCCGGTACCCTGTTCCCTCCCCATGTGAATTTCACGCAATTATCATTGAAGCCTCGGAGGTAGGGTCAAGTCTGATTGTGAGCCGATTCCAAAACTCTGAAGCTTTTCAGAAGGTGGTGAAGAGTCCTGGTATAGAGCCCAAGGGGTTCGACACAAGGCATTCTGACGCGCCAGGTCCCACCTAGTTCCTCCCCAATGAGGAGCACAGGGTAAGAAGCCGGTGGGAATCAAGAAGGAATTATCGACTCTCCGGCTCACGCAGGGAGAGGCTAGTGAGTGAGGACATCATGCGAGCCATCCGAAATCGCTGGTATGGGTTCCTAATCGGAAAACGGGACTGGCGATTGCTCCGAAGAAAGCCACCCAGGGCTTCTAGGGATAGGTGGAAGGCCAGAGTCCGCATTGTTGAATGACCCGTGAATTCAGCGACACTAGCTCGGCTCGCGCAGCAAAAGAAAGGGGAGTGAGGACCGCACAGCGGATGTCAAGTCTTCTCAGTCGCCGACCTCTGATCGAGGTCGCGAGCCTACTAGAGAGCTGACTTAGATCATCGAATGATGCATTGTGTCATCTGTGGAATGAAGGATTTTCTCGATGAAAAGCCTGTGTGAGAAGAATCTTAGCACTTGAAAATATTTCCACTGGAACAGGGAGGTGCTTCATGGACTGCATGTGATCGACAGCGATCCCGTGAGCCGGAGTCTATGACCAAGTCGGCATCGGTCGGATAAATAATTTAGTAGAAGTAGCATGACAGCGCTGATTCGGATCGAGAAGAGTAAAAGGATCAGAATTGGGGCAGTGATGAGCTCTCATGCGAAATTGCCGCTTAGTCTCGCTCGAGTGCATGGATCCGCTCGCTGGACATCCTCTGACATCGTCACGGGCACGAGGGGATTTCCATTGATTCTGATTCTACTTATTCCTCGCAATGTCATCGGATCCGTCGTGATGCGAGGTGACCGGCCAGCGCCGAATTAGGCCACTGAGCGCAACGCGAGACTTCTCCCTATACCGCCGCAGCCTTCGCCCTCCCCCGTACATGGGTCCCGGGGAGCTGACAATGAGTAGAAGGGGCGATCCTTCATATGATCGCCTCCGGAACCTGATTCCAGCCCTCCATACGAGGCTTGCTTCATGTGGACCCAGAGGGATCGCGGCTAGGGAGTTCATTCTATTGAGCGGACTTGCGGAGATTTCGAATGGCCCGCTCTCGGCGTGCAGTCAGGGTGAGCCTCAGCTGCACTTCTCTCGACACATCAGCAGACCTAGGATTTCATAGGTCATCCGGAATTCACTGCGCGACAGAGCGTTCATCTCAGCTTAGGAAGATGCCCCCACGGCGACTAGTCGAGAATGTCGTGATCTGAGACATGATGATCCTCGAACCCAAACCCTTCCCCCCGTGTAATCTCTTTTCCCTACGCAAAGTCGCCGAATCCGTCCGCGGAGCATCCAATGAGCAATCAAGCATTTGTCGCAAGCAAGGCACATGGATTCGTGAAAAGCTGCGCGACGATAGTATCAATGGACGTGATTGGTGGAGTTGAAGCTCCGGTCTTACTCGGACTTGAGTCGGTCAACATGGGGAAGGCATCGAGTCCCGAACCAAGGTCCCTCGCAGCTGGATCATTCTGAGCATCAGATGAACACCCCGGAAGCCACCGAGAGATTGGTAGTGGGTAGCGACAGATATGGAGCCTGCATATGGTGACTAATGGAGAAAGCATCAGGAAATGTTGTTGGAACGAAGGTTTTATTGGAAATGGACAGTCAGAGTGGCCCGGTCGGAATCAAAAATATTCCCCAATGACCTGGGCTTTCCAGAGCTCACACGATTTTTACAGATATTCTGACATTGATACATGCGTTCCTAAATCGACTCCACCTCATGTACTTGAAAGCTCGTAATCTGCTTCATTCAATCCGAATTCTTCAGCATATTCATCATCCTGGAAACACTTTCCCAGGTCTCAGAGCCCGCAAATATATGTTCATTCGGCGATGTCACTCAGCATAGCTGGTCTCCGATCTGAACTTACCGCTCACTAATTCGATACCATCATCGATGTCAAGATAGTTTTATCACCGATAGCGTATCTATCACTCTTTTTATTGTCATAGTGTGCGTATCCGTTCTATACATAAAAGAGAATGTCCACCAGCATCTCCCATCATACCAGTATCTGAATTATCCTGGCGGTGAAATATGTAAATCGCAAGCGAGCGTCATCACCTGGCCATTTCTCGAGACGAATTTCAGAAAAGTCCACCACGATAGGTCCTTCCAATAATCTCCAAATGCTTAGAGCACCTCCCGTCGTGTCGACATCATTGAAAATAGCAGAAACTGCCGACCTCTATCGAAAATACTCGCGGTAGACGTCCACGCGATGGGCCAAGGACCATGTATACTCCGAGAGTTCCGTTCTTGAGAGAGGTATCGGCATATCCTGTCTCCCTCCGATGTGCTCTGAAGGAGACAGCGGAGGGAGATAGAAAATGGCCGAATCAATAGAAACTCACTCATCGGTATCCGAACTAAACGGATCCATCGTTATTGAAGCTGGGACCTCGCCTCCTCTACAATGAGTCGATCATTTTCGTTGGAGGTTCATTATTTTCAGGATCGTAATCACTAAGGAACCCGTCGACGTCTTTGCTCCGTTTCCCTCTCTACACCCCGAAGTTGCTCGACGTGAGGCGAGACTTCGTTTCGGCGAGATTGGAGTGTCACCGACTCGCTCACGGCTCAGCGAATTTTAGAGATTTCATCTCCGG
Source organism: Galendromus occidentalis (assembly GCF_000255335.2). Classification (NCBI taxonomy): domain Eukaryota; kingdom Metazoa; phylum Arthropoda; class Arachnida; order Mesostigmata; family Phytoseiidae; genus Galendromus; species Galendromus occidentalis. Next base: position 906,472 of record NW_003805463.1, read on the forward strand.
GGAGATTTCGTTGTCGAGCAAGTGTTCGCTCCCGAGACTCTGCCTAATATCTGATCATTTCCCAATCAGAGGCATCGGGCTCTGCTTCCAGACTGTTTCTTGACACGACTTATCCGATTCGATGGCTTCTCGAACATGATCGGCGGAGACTGACGATGGTCGGGAAGAAGCTTTGATGCGTGGGGAAAATCAGTCTGAAGGATCGATGAGAGTTGATTCAGCCTAAAGGAAATTGGATCCTAGGCATAGGCTTCTTCTTCCGAGGGGGAGCATTTAGGCAGCTCGGCACTCGTCTTCGAACCACCTAGCGATTTTCCTTCCCCCAATCGAAGTTCCTTCTCGAATAGTCTGGCCGCTTCCATCAATCGGCTGCGGATCAAGGACGTTGCCGCGGAGGAGATCTGATACTCGAATATCCCTAAATATGGGACATATGGGCCGAAACGGAACTGAGAGACAAGGAAGGAATAATCGCCTGATCGCCCTGGATGCGCCTATGCAATCGCTCGCGCTTCTGGTATGTTTATCTGAGACAAGAAAGGAGTCTGAATCCGAATTCGGCGCTACGGAAAATTGACCGGGCATGGCTAGAAATAATCTGAAGGCATGGCTAGGCGCATCCACCAGATGTCACCGAGAGGCTCAGATAAGCGAAATCTCCCGAGTCCGGGCCGCGATAATGGCATTTCGTTGACGTCGCTGATTTTCCGGCCGGCAATCTGTGTACATGTAATACGTCCCTCGATAACAGCTCTTTCAATATGACAATCATCCGCTTGCCACCTATGGTGAATTGGGCATTATGCTTCATATTATCATAATTACATACCCCTAAGTTTCTCCTCACGTTCACATTCCGTTAGGAGTTCGATTCGACATGAACCATGCCGTTCAAAACGTAAGCTTCGTCTAGATTCCGCACAGCAATTTTCAGTCTGAGGAGGCAGCTCCAGCGTTTAACAATCATAACAACAAGAGGATGACCATAAGCTTCTTCAGAGCACCTAACTCGATTCTGCGCTGCCAGCGATTTCGTGGAGACGACCCGGGACCTTCCGGGAATCTTCTTGGAAATGCGTCAGTGTTCCATCGGAGTATTCTGAGCTATCGATAAACGAGCATTTCACGAGTGAATACTAGACTACACAGCCTGTGTGTACCGCTGATCCTCAAAGCGATCTCATTTTGAACCGGGAGGCTCTGGATTTTTCTCCTTATCGATGGGTATGACGATAAATCGCTACGTGAGTGGCTAGAGACCTGGTGCTGAATAGTTTCATTTCAAGCAGTCCCGTCTAAGCCAACGAAGTGTGTCGATCTGGTCCATTCCATATCGGAGCCGAAATTAATCGGCGAGGTGCCGAAACGCCAGCAGGAGTTTCAGATGGCTGTCGGAAGCATTGGGCCACTCGTCGATGCAATGATCAGTATTATAGCACCCAAGCGGAGGGCCATTAATTTTAACATCTAAATACTGAGATGAGCGTGGAACGATTCGACGAACGGAACTAAGAGAGCGATTGGTCAACATACATTGTTATATACACGTTCGGACACGAGCGCGGAATGGCAGCGAAAGTACTGATGATGTGAGAAGCCTCACGCCGTTGCATTCCATACCTACTCATTTCTCGCTCCGATCTGAACTCCCCAACTATGGAAGTTTGTCAACTCCTCTTAAAAAATTACGATATCTGCACTAACTCATCATGGCTCCGTTAGGCTCACGAAGTCGGAGCACGGGGACGAAAGCTTGCTCCACGAGCCCCAAGGGTTTGGAAATTCTCACGTTTTTCGAGGGCAAACAGACTCTTCAAAGGCCCGCTCGCAGCCCTCACTGGAGCCCGTCTTCCATCGGAGACGTGACCCTCATAGAATCGTCCCCAGAGGCTTCTCTGGGGCGGACCCTCGCCGAGGCAACTCCGCCATTCGACTGGATTTTTCCATTCCCTTTAATTCCAATCGAATTCCTTGCGAAGTCCTCGTTGATTGAGCGGCAGCCTCGGGATGGCGACGGGGGTTTCGGAGCGCTTCAGAAGAGTTACCATGGGTACTGGCTAGAGGTTTTTCGTTTCTTCGGCTGCCTGTTGGTTGGTTGGTTGGTTGGTTGGTTTGTCTGTCATCGCCTACGAACAACCGAGCAAAGCCACAGGATTTAGGGTTTGAGGTCGCTCTGCTGGTCGACGTACGGATTCAGCGGTTGCGTATCAGGGGTCTCGATCTCTTCTAGTATGGGAATGTATTGTGATTCGTTGGTGAGGAATTGTTCGAGTCTTTGACGGATGTCCTTGATGCGTGCGCGTTCATGGGGCTGCGGCCGCCAGCACGTCAACATGATCTGCAGCGAAGGGAAGAAACAAGTTTATACCCATTTCGCCGAGGGCTAAATCTATCAACGGGTGTGTCCACCCTTCATTGATTCTCCATCTTGAGTAGACTCATAAGATGTCGAGGTCCTCGGGAATCCTCTCTGATGGCAATACTATTGGGGCATCTAGAATGATCGACCGAATGAGCAAGCCCCCTGGTCCGGAAACCTGCGCGTGCATCACTCTGAGTTGCGAACAACTCCGTACCTGATAAATTTCCAACGGACATTCGGCTGGCTGAGGCAGCACCGCATTCTTCGTGACTTGTTGGATTACCTGAAAGTGTGGGGAGAAGCACTCGTAGCGGAGGAGACCGCAAGCTTCTCGCCCGACGTCGCTCATCTTATCATGGCTAGCCCCTTTCACGAAACACTTTTCAGCTTACCTCGGGATTCGAGTACTCATACCACGGCTGTTTGCCGTGAGTGAACACCTCCCATAGAACGACACCGAAACTCCACACGTCAGATTCGACGCTGAATTTCCGATAGAGTATGCTCTCAGGAGGCATCCAGCGAATCGGCAGCATCGTTTGACGTCCAACCTGAAAGGCATTGCTCGATTCAGGACACATCGTAATGGGTCTGATGAGTCGCCGATGCGGACGCGGGATCAGTTTGGGACGTTGTCCTCCGACAGCGTCGGACTTTCTGACCCTTCGTTTCCTTGGGAGGAGAAAAGCGATGGGAGAGCAATCATTTGAGGAGAGAGTGCGACTCCCTGTCGCCGCCGTCATACAGCCCGTGTCGGCAACGACTGCGTAGACGAAAAATAGAAATAAAGAGTCCCTCGATCGGGCTTCTCTCTGAGCATGATCGATGCTTTGACATTGTTGAGATTGTCTCCGCCGAATGGAGTTCCTGCATTAGCAAGACGGCATTCTGAGTCGATTCGCAATTCAAGTTCCCTCATTGAGGCCCACGCGTCGTGCCTCTGGCCTTCGTTCAGGATAGCCCGATGAAGGTCAAAATGGATGGGCTGTGATCTCACGTGGCCCCGTGCTCGTCGGAACAGGGATGCGAGGACATCGGAGGTCCCCGAGAGACCTTCGGCTACCATCTATTGCAGATCTTGATAGGGGCATGCCTCTTCTAAGCAGGTCTAGGATCGCGCTCGTGATAAGTTTGAGCGAAGTTGAAATTTCAGAAATCTCGGCGGAGTAGATTGCGTGGGAGCCGAGGAGCAGCGGAATATCTGCCCTTTCTCCTGTGGGGGCTTTATGGGGCTCGACCCGACAGGAGGACTCCCCCACATTCCACCATGATTGAAGCAGCTCTGTGATTGAGATTGCGGATCAGGATTCGCTATTGTTCGGACAGGCGAGGCTATTTCAGGAGTTGATTCCTCAGAACAACAGGCACAACGCCTTCGAGACAGCCTCCGGTCTCGACCGGGGGCTCCCATCGTGATCCTGATCATTGTTTACTCTATGCGCTTGAACGCAGGCGACCGCGCTTGTTCATTCTCCCGCTCCTCGCTTCGACCGCCGGAACAACACATGGTTGTTTGTGTTCGCTCCCCCAGCTTCGACGAGCTCACGAGACATTCCGGTTCCTAATATAAATGTCTCGGTCCACGGTCAGCCTGAGAAGGACGGCAACCGGACGCGGCAATCAGGGGTTGCGGCCTATCACAAGGCCAGCGATGAGGTCGCGAGATTGTCGGGACTGGCATCGGAGCGTACATTGACAAGCATCATCACATCGATCCCGTTTCGCAGAGGATCGAAGCTCTCTTCGAAAGAATCTCTTGATAAGGTCGAGCGGAAAAATGGCGCAGCTCAGAAGAAATCGTAGACCCAATCACGTAGGCTAGTTCCCGTTCCTCCTTACTCACTCTATAATAATCGGTGCTGTACACGTCTCGACTCATACCAAAGTCTCCGATTTTGACTACCAGCTTCTCCCCAACCAAGCAGTTTCGTGTGGCCAGATCCCTGGAAGAGACGAGATTTTAAATTCCCGAGGCTTTTCTCTGGACGAGTGATATCAGACTGGAGTCGCTGCTGCTGCGGAGGAAATCAATTACCTGTGCACAAAATGCTGGGAAGCAAGGTACTCCATACCGGAGGCGATCTGCGATGAGATGTCTAATAAATTGAGTCTAGTGAGAGGGCAGAACGGCTTCGCCGGGGATGAGACCACGAGCCCGTCCGGCGCTCTATTCCTGAAAGAGACAAGGACAGATCGTTATTAGGTTCTCGAGAAGTTCAGTGCGACGATCCCGCGAGGTTAGAGAGGAATAACATCGACGACGACTCCGAGGACCGAAATAACTCTCGAGACCCTTAATGCTTGGGCTGACCTGAGGAAATTGTTGAGATCTCCATGCTCCATGTACTCGAAGAGCATCATGTAGGGATCTCTATCAGTGGAAACCCCAAAGAATGTGATGATGTTCTCGTGACGCAGCGCGGTCAGGAGCTCGGCTTCGCGGTCGAACGCGGCACGATCCTCACCAGACTCGTCTTTCAGCGTTTTCACAGCAACCAGGGTCCTAGGTTCGGTCGGTGTGAGGTATTCAACGCTGCTCAGGAACACCCGTCCAAAGGCGCCTTCTCCCAGTTGTTGCAGGAAGGAGATTTTCTCACGTGCAATGTGTTTCACTTCTGCAATGCGCTCTCGTGTTATAGGGGGAATCGTCCGCCTGCTGCTCCCGCTCCGATTCTGAGACGGAAGATCTTTGCTCATGCCCCTTACCGGATCGATTTGCGGCGTCATGGCTGTTATCCTGGAACAGACTAGCGGGATAGTTGGGATTGTCCACCATCTTGGTAGTCATGTTCAGCGGGATTCGCTCCCTAGATATAACCCTCAAAGAGTGCTTGTCTCCGCTGCCATTCTGCGCAAACATCCTGCAAAGCAGAGTGTTCGAGAAAAACATTAATCCAAATACGTCGGAAAAGATCCGATCTTTCCTAGTCCTGCACTTCACCGCCGCGCTACTCCACCGCAGAGGCTCAGAATTAGCGAAACCTGGCGCAACAGAACTCGATTATCCCCGGCGAGAGCGACTACTTGACATCCGCTCCGTTCAACTTCCTCTCTCGCGCGTTTTTCATGATCGAGCCGAAAGTCGGAGGAGCGCTGAGGCTCTTCAAGAGAGAGGCTTTGAGCTCGCAGAGCGAAAAATTCTACAGCGGCGCGAAATTTCCCCATGACAGGATAAAGCTTGAGTAGGTCGCTGTAGAATACTCGACAAACGACGCGGATGGTGTCGGCAGGTGTTAGATTAGACTTTCTCCGGGGGCCCTAACGCGCCTCCAGCAGAGGAATAATTTAATAAAAACTCCCGAAGTCATCTCCCCCATGAAGTTCAAGCCCGAGGAGTCCTGCCTTCCGAGAAGTCCGTGTGATGAGTATGGAGCCAATCTTCTCACGGATATAATGGTAATGGCGGTGGGCTAAGCCACTTATTCTATTGGAAGCATTAGAGCATCTTGGCTGTCAGCACCTGTCTCTAGCCGGTCGGAATGCGTCGCACATCCAGCAGAGCAGAAACACAAGTGTCGAAGAATCGTGGGTACGGTTGGCGTATCCGCTCCGAGCGCCGTCGCGGCGCATGTGGTAGAACTTAAAGCCCAACAACGAGGTCAACACAAGGACGAGCCCGCCTGTGGCGATGCCGAGGGCCCAAAGCCACTGCAAACAGAAGCACCCGCTGTTAGTTCCTCTGAAGTTAATTTCCGTGAACTTCAATGCCCGTGGAGCGGAGTTTGACTTTTTATCGAGCTCTAAATCACTTACGCTGGGGCTGTCTTTCGATTGGAGGTTCTCTAGGGGTCCTTGTCCAACCACGGTGCATGATCCTTAAGTTCACCTGTAAGTTCGTACGCGCACTCCCTCAATGATCGGATTTATTCCTCGGATCTACGCCATCCGCTAAAGTTCCCCATTCGCACGAATGAGTCTACGATGCTCCAGACTTGGAGTGATCCGAAAAGCAAAACCCAGAATGGTGGCTGCTCGATGGTCAAAAACATGCATTCGCAACTAAATATTTGAAGGGCGAAAGTAACTCAATACCCTAATGACATGTGCTTGCCTTGGATGTTACCTCTCGGGCCCTTCCCAGCGAACCGGCTGGACACACTTCCCAGAGTGTTGTTCGCTACCACGTCGTAAGTTCCCTGGTATGTCGACCAGATCCCATCGAGCATGAGTTGAAGCGAAGCTGTTGAGTTTGAGAGAGCGCGTTTTTTCCTTCATTGTCACGACGGGGAAATCGCCGTCCTCGCATCGCACGTCACCGCTGCCTAGGCATCTCCCCATGGGGGGTAAGATTCCCGGAACCCGAGTAAGGGAAACAAACCTTTCCACATAGCACCAGTCTCATTTGTAGCACGTGTGAGAAATCTGCCGGGAATGTGCGGAGGGCTTCCGTTGAATGTAAAGTTGACGTAGAAGGGAAGTGGCCAGGCGTAACCCACGACATGGAATGTGTTTTTCTGATCGAATCGGAAGCTGCTAACGGTGGGTGGGGCTGGAAACAACACATATTACCAGTTTTTCTCTTGTGCCCTCAGCAACTATGGTCAGAATGGTCTTCGTGGTTTGGATTCGTCGTTAGTACTTAGTCTTCTACGTGCATGCGTGACGGCTGGGGCGCAAGGCTGGAAAACTCTATCCCGAGATGACCTCCAGTCACGCTCCCGTGCCGTTCTACAGGTTCTGCCACGAGGGGAATTCGGCACAGACGGAAGCGAAATTGCTGATAACTTCATGAATATGGGGCAGCAGGTCAGAGGGCCGGCGTTCGTTTTCTCCCGAGCCTGCGCTCCGTAGAAAGGGAATCTGGGAGCCCCACCAAGCACCGCCTTCGGCTACACATGGCGCGAGAGTCCCGCGTGATTTCGCGCTGTGATTCCAGCTCCGAATCAGAGATCCTCCAACATATTCCTTATGTCAGTAGCGCGGAGGCTTTCAGGAAACATGGGGTGGTAGGTGGGGGACATTCGCCAATCTCTCCGAAGGAGTTCTATGACGAAATCTTAAGAGAGCCACCGGAGAGGAAGGAGAGGGAAACTCGAGCGAATGAGCTTGCTGACATTCTGAAGGCGAGAAGCCATCGGGATTCTCTCTCGATGACGATTTTAGGTCTTTCCATCGCTCCTTGTCTGGCCTCCAACTTTATCGCTGGTATATGGCTATTAGGCTTCGAATCCTCAATTCATATTGAGGGGGGCGGTCTGGATTCCGCGAGTCCCTCCATTATTGGAAACATGGGGATAAAGCCACTGCCAAGGGGACCGACACGCGATCGTTCCCCCTTGCTACGCCACTGGCCTACATCTTATCTGACCGGACGAATATCGACCCCCTCACCCCCGGGAGGTCCATTCGAGACTTCTGAGTCTACAGGAGACTTGCGTTGTACCCAGTAGAGTTTCTTCCATCGATTCTGAGCGATCCGACATGCCTAGAGGCGAGCCGAGAAGATAATCATCTGATATTTTCTTCGGATCTCCGCTTACCGAAAACGGTGACATTGATGGCTTTCTTTTGTCCATAGGCGGCGTTTTCCGCTAGACAGAATAGGTTCTGGTTCATTCGGACCGAAGCTCGCACCGTGAGTTTCCTACAAACGTGCTCGTCCGAGTCGTGGATCCTGTAATTTTCAGCACTCAGTACCCGAGCAATCTCCCGCGGGAAGATTTTCTCTCCTACTCCTCTCGAAAACATGAAAATCTCCGCTCACCCGTCAACGGAACAATCAGATGTTTTGATGACACAGTCCTGTCGCGCGAAGCCGTCGGCCCAGCGCCAGCGTATCTCAGGCGAAGGCTTCCCCCTCGCTGAGCAGGTGAAATTCAAAGTATCGTTTTCTTGCCTAGCTGTCGCGTTATTTGTGACGATCTCGATTTGCGGGGGATCTGGATGGAAAAATGCCAATTCCAAAATGCAAGAAGGTATATTTTTCTGCGGCAACCTACGATACTTCCGTTTCAGTGCACGGCTTGTAGTAGCCGAAGCACTGCAGTCGGGCTCAGCTATATGAGTTTTTCACTCCGATTTCCGGGTGAGGATATTCCGATTAGATCAACGGGAACGCTAACTTGCGACGGCAGGATTCCGTCGAAGCTCTCCCCCGTGGAGTGCTCGGAGGGAGCAGTAGGACTCACAGCAATCCGGATCCTTGAAGTTGTTGACACGAATGGTGGTGGCATTGGCAGCAAAACGACAGAGGAGATCTTCATCTTCGCCGGTGCCATCCATAAATGCAACCTGGGAGAGCTTCTGTGGTATCCAGGCCACACTACAATTACATACGAGTTGATTTTTCTGAAGGATCCTGCAAACAATATTATTTTGGAAACATTCCATCGGGGAGACCCCGCATACAGTCCGCCCTGGATTGGGAGATTCACAATCCCAGGCCGTCAATGAGAGAATGTTGGTAAAGTCTAATGATAACTCACACTTTTGTGATGGCTTGAAGATTGTAGATAGCTTGCCAAGGAAAATATCGAAGAGCATTGTCTGGCAGCCTTCTGAAAGATCAATCAGAAGTGAATCACGTTTCCTTTTAGGCGCCGGAACATCTGATTCATTTGCCGTGCTCCCCGCGTGGTCGAACACAGAAATGAGTAAAGTCTCAAGGTCTGTATCGAGGAGCGTGGCCTGGCATTTTTGAAAACATGTCGAGTCCCGAGAAGGAGCAGGGACAGCTCGAAATGATGACGTGCCTCCCGAAACCTGTACCTCAGCATGAGGATTAGAAATTCAGGGGTAGGTAGGAAGTAGGTGACTTTTCCTCCCTCTGGGCAGGCCATCGCTCCCATGGGCCGTATATTTCCGAGATACATAGTATACCGTTAGTATGCCGCCTGCCTCAAAGTCTTTTTTTTGTCTATCGGCATGTATGATATGCACCCATATCGATACCGTTTGGCTCAGCTCGGGTGTCTAGGTCCAAATTTTTCGCTCCTCAGCCTAGTGGCTGTACACAGGAAATCCTATTCTTATGAGATACGATGACGAGCATCGGAGCCACATAGCTCATCAAGGGGACTGCATCGGGGCGGATAGGCTTTCCGCCCATTACGAGCAAGATCAGAGGCTATGCGCGATGTCATGAGGATCTTCGGCCGGGATTGGTCTCTGGCTTGGCGAGCCAGTTTGCCGGAATCAGTTATTGGAGAGACTACGTATGTATGTACAAAGGAACTAGAGCAGCTTTGGTGAATTTAACCTGGTAACTCGATAGAGTTTCGCATGCAGACAATTGTATGCAAACGAGGCGAAACATCGGAGACACGAACCGCTCATACTTACATTTCAATGAGTTTCTTGTTGGCTGCGAAAGCTTTCTCGTGAACATATATCAGTCCGGTATCACTAATTTCTCTGGAATTCGTTCATACATCAAGGCTCGAGTCCATCACCACAAGATCTTTCCCTAACATCGTGTCTGAACTATTAGGTCACCTGCAGAAATCGAGTTTCTTCACGACTTACATCCGTGTGAGTTGGGTATAGTTGACAAGGTGTTCGGGCGCGATGTGTGTGAAACTCGTTAGGCCACGAATTTTGCTGGAAGAGAAAGAGAGCTCATCAGTCGCCACTAAAGCGCCGTGACGGCCGCGATTCGCGAACCGAAGGACTAGACCAATCTTTTGAGACCGCGACTGAGGATCATCAGTCGTTTTGCGAGAGGAAAATCCCTGCGAAGTCAATAGTCCGAATCAGGCTAGAAGTCGGTTTTGCTCCCAGAGCCCAGGAGAAGAGTTGGAGCGCCGTGTGAGCATCGAGGCCGTTGGATCTGAGAAGTCTGATGGGAGAGCCTGATCGGTCATCTATCAGCTTCCGGTGTACCCGATGTTCCTGGTGATCGATCTCCACCGACAATCACCGCGATCCTGATCTGTAGGTCATTTGGAAGCACCGAGAACGATTTGCCCATTCCCCATACCTATAGAGGAGCTCTGATTTCCGTGTACCTCGAAGCTTTCGGTGACTACGCATCGAAGACCGTGGGGAGCGCGTAAAAATAAATGTTGCCAGACAGAAATATTCCGTTATAGGACGGGACGCATCTCCGTCGCCCCGAGGACAAGAGAAACCCCGCGGTGGATACGCACACCTCGATTGATTTCTCTGGGTCTGTCGATCGGGGCCCGTGTGAATTCGCACGTTACGAACTCATCTCGATGCCATAGACCGTCTCGCGTGAGAACCCTAACCTTCATGAGGTTGCGTGTACCCCGCACCTCACTCAGACACTTGGCTGTGAACAGCGGAACATTACACAACGCTTACTTTGCCCGCTAAAAAACCATGATAGCTTCATACAGTCCACATGTGGCGTGTCTCCCATCGAATACGTATCGAGTAACTTCCCACCGAGCCTACGCTCTCCAAGAGAGATTCCGAGGGAGACAATGTCATTGTTTTGAAACACAAGGATTCCGTGTCCCCACACGGTGTTCGTCATACATCAAGCCATCAGACACAGATTTACATTCGTCTGAGATGCTATTCTGATCCCTTCGGAGATTCTGCATCGACGCCGATTTGCCCGCTCTGGCGAATCTCCGTCCTGAGCCATTTCGAACAAATCTAATCGCATCCCTGAAAAGGTTCCCGAGGTTCGGTCGACGATCGGTCCCGAATGCATATCGACTGGCCGGGGGACGATTTTTTTTCCATTAGGATTCTACACGTCGATCGAATGGTTGAATTCTCAAACGATTCCCTCCGACACCAGTCAGGAATCGACGGCAATCCGACCGGCTGGGCGGCTCTTCTGGAAGAGCGTGAATGGCTGAGGATCGTATACCGAACCGTTAGCGCGCTCCCCATACTGAACGTGGCCGTCGATACGAGTGATGGCACGATCTGTGCGCTCGTCACCGTCGATTCGGAGGCTTCCCGGGAAAGTGTATCTTCTTTGTGTTTGTTCACGCGGGAGGGAAGTGCAGGCAGCACACGTTCGTCAACAGAAGTTCGGAGCTCGAATCTCTCGCAGCCCCCATTCTGTGGGCCTGTGACTGAGGATACATTCAACGATCACAGGGTTGCGCGTCCTCGAATACTTACGGAGATCCGGATTTTGCAACGAATCTGCGAGCGCAGAGGGTATCCGAGGTCGTCTCGAGGCTACGAGTGCCCAACGGAACATCGCCTTGAAAAAAACCGCACATACTATCTAGCAAAAGCAGGCCGGGCTGAGGACCTCTCGCTCAGAGATGAGGTGGATGGAGTCATGGGTAGACCGTACCGAGGCTGAAGCCGCTCGGAGAGCGGAACTATTTCTCCATCGGACCATTCCATCGAATTTCATTGTGTGGACCTTTCTTTCGAATCATCGTCCCGGGAATTTTCCGCTCAAACAAAGACGCTCGATAACTTGGAAGTTTGGTCCTCCAAAGGATTGTGAGCAATGGGGGTGGGGGTTCAGAAACTCACCCTCGGACTCCGTCTCCTCAGCTCTTGAGCTCGATACATCGATTGCCTGCGACAAGCCGTGCTGAGGTCGCCGTAATGCTATGGATTCCACCCAGACAATCGAATCGATTGTAATGCGAAAAGAGTAGGGCGTTCGATATGCTTGATCTGCTGGAGGCCCCCGGTCCTCTCGGCTTTCGAAAGGAAGGAGGACGGCGCACGAAATCTTCACGCTGCGCCGGCACGATTGCGATCACGTGTTTCACTGCATTCCAAGGGAGCCATCGGAGGGGTCCTTCGAAAATCTTCCATCATCAAGAGCTGGGTATCACGCTGCGTGTTCTCTCGTTTTGCTCCGGGGCGCCGGCTTCAAGTGATCGAGCGCCCCGAAAATGGAATCTCTCGAAAGCACTCGGGGAGTTTCTAAGCAGAACATTCGAGCTACGGATTGACTTCGGCAGCTAAGAGGAATCGATGCTTAATATCATGGTATAAGTACCATGATATAGCATCATGGAGGAGGCGTTCAGACTGGGGTCCGAGATTTCAATAATCTAGTGTCAACGATAGCCCGTCCCGCTCTCGCCTACTCTATTATTCTCATTATACTACTGGCGATACCCGTCGCGCTTCGCTGCGACAATCAAATCCCGAGGGTACAACAAACGACAGAGACTGAGATATCCTCCCGGTATTTCGAGAATCAGAGTGAGGGAATCAGGTTTTCGGC